>NW_007738237.1:10553-32618 GCF_000696425.1 Galeopterus variegatus | reverse complement strand
CCCAAACTCTCTGCACCACCCCCCACCCCCCACAACCTTAGTTCTATTCTCTTCCTCGGCAAGTCAAGTGCACTACTGTGGACTTTCCTTCTTGCTTTCCCTCTTAGCTCCCACTTATGAGTGAGGTCATGTGGTGTTTTTCCCTCTGTGCCTGGCTTAGCTCACTTAACATACTTTTCTCCAAGCTCATCCATGTTGCTGAAAATGGCAGAATTTCATTCTTTCTTATGTATTCTGCCCATTTTTATAGTGAGTTGTTGATCTATTTTTTCCCAATTGAATTACCTGGAACCTTGTCTAAAATAAATTGGTCATATGTGTGTGTGGATCTATTTCAGAGTTGTCTGTTTGATAGCTTCTTGTTAAGCTCTCCAGGATTTTCTATGTTTCTGATCATATTGACTCTAAATAAAGACAGTCATACTTCTTTCTTTCTGAAAGTGCAGTAGTTTTACTACAATGGCTGGGACCATGCTTAATAGAAATGATGACAGAGAGTATCTCTGCCTTGTTCTTGGGGGAAAGCCACTTAATCTTTCACCACTGGGTATGATGTCTGTAAGTTCTTCACAGATACCCTTCATCATGTTGAGAAAACTTTTTTCTATTCCTACTTTGGTACATTTTTTAAAAAATCATGGATAGGTGGTAAATTTTGCCAATTGACTTTTCTGAATATACTAAGATTACATGGGTTTTCTTTATAAGCCTGTTAATATGGTGAATTATACTGATTGTTTTATAAATGTGAAAATATTGCATGCCTGTGACAAACCTCACATCGCCTGTGACAAATCTCACATTATTATCATGTATTATTCTTTTCATATATTGCTGGATTTCATTTTCTAATATTTAGTAAGAATTCTCACTTCTATGTTCATGCAAGATTATTGGTTTGAGTTTATTGGGTTATTTCCGTTTTGTTTCGTTTCTTTAACTTTTCACATCTTTGTCTGATTTTGAAACTGGGGTAATGCTGGCTTCATAAAATGAGTTAGGAAATGTTCCCCGCTCTTCCATCTTTTAAAGAGTTTGTGTGATAGTAGTATCATTTCTTCTTTAAATGTATGAGAGAATTCATTTTGGCCCTGGACTTTTTTGTGATAAGGCTTATAACTGTAAATATAGTTTAATCGACATAGAGTAATTTAGGTTTTCTATTTTTTCCTGAGTTACTTTTGGTAATTGGCGTCTTTCAAGAAAAGTGTATGTTTAATCTAAATTATTGAAATTATTGGCAAATATTTTTCTTATTTATATATACTTAGGTTTTAACAGCTTTATAGATATATATTGATTTCTATTTTATGTTGAAATATACTATTTTCCCCTTATTATTCCTGTTTTATTTGAAATCTTTTAACATATTTATAATAGCTGTCATGATACTTATCTGCTAATTCCATTATTCCTGTCATTTCTGGTTCTATTTCTATTAATTGATTTTTTCCTCAAGGCTATTGGTTATACATTCTTGTTTGTTCACATGTCTAATAATTTCTGAATTGATGCTAGACATTAATGATATCATGTTATTGAGTTTCTGTATTATGTTGTTCCAATAGTCAGTTAGATCAGTTGTAAATCCTTTCAAGGATTGTTTCATATTTCCACCTACCTATATTTAGATTACCTCAATATTTCCACAAATTCAATGCATCAAAACTCAAGTTATTGCTGTCCACAAATAAGCATTCTCTCACAGCTAATTCTTCTCAGCGATATCATTTTCTCATCTCTTAGTTTTATAGTATATATTTAACTATTGGTTGGGAAAATTAAGGTTTACAGTCTTGTTCAGGCTTCAGAGGCATTGCTAGGTCTCTGACTGAAGAATGACCCTGCATAGGCATGCAGGTATAAAGGATAGGTGCTTAGTAATCATTAGATAAGAGGTTTACAGTCTTGTTCAGGCTTCAGAGGCATTGCTAGGTCTCTGACTGAAGAATGACCCTACATAGGCATGCAGGTATAAAGGATAGGTGCTTAGTAATCATTAGATAACAAGGAAAGTAAGTCCTGGAGCTTCTCAGACCTTGGGAACCTGGCCTGTTCCCAGGGCCAGAGAACCTCCTGAAGACTATAAGTAAAGATCAAAACATTAACAGAATAACCATGGCTGCATGTTTGCACGCAGATTAATGTTATCAATCTGCAGTTGGGTAATATAAGCAGGATTTCCCCAAACCGCTCTCTGAAGTCTCACTTGTTGAGTGAACGCACTGCCCAGGACAATTCCAACTGGGACTCCAGACTGCTGTTCACAGAACTTCCCAGCAATGCTTGGATCTGGATGTACGTATTTCCCCAATTTGATGATGTATATACAGTTTAAATTCTTTTCTTCATATTTCTGCATTATCTTGCTTTCTTTGCTAACTTGCTTATCACTGTACCTCAATAAATATCATAAACTGGCTTATTAGTGTGACAAGTGGTTTCTTTAACCAGCGAATCCTTTGACCTTTTGGCAAAACACTATTGATTCTCCTTTCTCCTTTACAATAAATCTTTCCTTGAATCCTTTGGTTAGCACCTCATATACAGTAGTTATCTCTACTCCTGTTTGTGGGAGATTTATTGCATTTAGAGTCCCAAATAAATGGCCTCCTGTATTCACTCCTTTTGTCCTATAACTTTGTATATCTCCTCCTATTCTGACTCATCTCTTACTAGCATGTTACCAAATCTCTATGCCTTAGATGTAATGGACACCTTAGACTAACTATAGCAATAATCATTCTATCAACCTTTGAGAATATAAAACTGAAAAGGCATAAAACCAGATTTTCTATATTCCCTTGCTGGTAGGGCCTGAATATGTTGTTAGTTTAGCTAAATAAATGCACTCACAAAAAACTTTTTTAGTTGAAATTAAGTCACATAGTGAAACAGGTACAGCACAGGGCATACATTTGGCTGTTGTACATCAAGACAGGACTTTATTTTCCTGGTCTCCAAGACTGTGGCAGCAATCTTAATTCAGGAAGCAGCTTCTTGGTCATGATGGCAAAGTTAGCAACTCCTTTGGTAGCCTAATTCTGCTGTGTGGCTGTGGGAGTCATTCATGAAAGAACAGACTGGAGACTCATCCTTCAGACCTCACAGCAATTCCACAGCTATTTATAAATCCTTTTCTGCTTGAATTGGCTACAGTGGATTCTGTTGCCTACTATCAAAAATAGTTTATAGTTTAGCTTATGTTCTTTCTGCCATTTTGGTCAAGTTGCTTCACCACTCTAAAGTTTGGTTTCCTTATCTATAAACTAAGTAAAAAGTATAACTACTTCATGGAGCTATTGTGAAAATTAAGTGAAAATATGTAAATAAAATTTTCTTTTCTATACTTTTGTTATTCTCCAAACAAATAATCCAATTTAAACAAATTCATTTCCCACCTTGTATCCTGTTTTAAATGCCAAGACTACACCTTGTGTCTTCAGAATTCTTGGCACACCTCTAGTTAAATAACATCTCAATGCCTCTACAGTCTGTTATACTCTGCTTATTCAATTCAAATCCATTTTTCAAGTTGCTCCTTTTCCATGAAGTCTTTTTGGGGATGTGCAATCTACCATGATCTTGGAATTCTTACAAACAACACCATACATTTTAACAATTTTTTTTTCCAATTAGTCAGTGTGGCTTATTTCTTTCTCCTTGACATCAGTGAAAATGATTTTTTTAAAAATACGTACCAGAGCTCTTAAGAGAGTTTAACATTTATCAGTTACTTGGAAACTTGCTGATTAGATGATATATCATGTAACACTGAATTCAATCAGATTATATAATATTTTTTAGAATACATCATTAAATGTAGAGAACTTAGATGTAAGTACTTGGTTAAAAGCTATTTTAAATTACATATATATATGTTTTCTGCTTATTGAATTTCTTTTTCTTTATCAACATTTCTACTTGTCTCTGATTTCCTTTCATTGAAATTTTAAACTCTACCATAGAGATGGTAAGAATATTAAATGAGCTGACAAAGTGAACACATGTTACAAACCAGTGTCAATATTAAAATAAGAATGGTTTATGTTCCCTCTACACAGTTTTCAGCAGTGACATTTAGGACTTTACACAGATGAAAGGGCTTAAAGCACTGATTTTCAACCTTGACTGAAAATGTAAATATGGCTGCACATTGTAATCACCTGGAGAGCTTTAACAAAACCAGGCACTGCATTCCAAACCCAGAGACCTCTATTTAATTGGATTGGTATATGGCTTGGAGACAGAAATTTAAAAGTTAGCCAGATGGTTCTCATTAGCAAATAGAGATGAGAACCACTAGTTAGAGGGTATTCTCCATGTAGTATCTTCTATATTCATTTCTCTCTCACTTCTTTACTTTTGGAACATGCTGCCTGGCTGGAGAGATTTAAGCCCATTCATCTAAACATTCCTTTTGCTGTCACCATTGGCACCTTTGGCACATATGTACAAGTAAGAATGATAAGATGGTTTTATATTGGAAATATTTTTTATTGATTATATATATTTGTGGGGTGCAGAATCAAGTATCAATACATGTGTACAATATGTGGTGATCAAATCAAAATAATTAGTATAAGTATGTTTACAAAACGTAATTAATCTTTGTGATCCTTAACTAGTTTCTTGCCAACCCCCTTCCCCTCTTCCTTTCCTCCCCCCTTTCCCACCTCTAATAACCACAGTTCTGTTCTCTTTTTTGAAAGTTTAATGTATTATTATGACTTTTTCTTTCTTTCTCTTTCTCTTTCTCTCTCTCTTTTCTTTCTTTATTTTTTCTCTCCTTCCTTTGTTGCTTCATTCCATCTTTTTTTCTTTTCTTTATTTTAGCTCCCACTTATGAGAGAGTACATGAGGTATTTCTTTCTGTGCCTAGATTATTTCACTTATAATTTTCTCTAAGTTCATCTATGTTGCTGAAAATGACAGAGTTTTATTCTCTTTTATGGCAGAGTAGTATTCCATTGAGTATATATGAAAACTATTCTCTAAAATATCTTTCTGTAATTTCAGTTGGCCGTAATAGTATTCATCTACATTAGAGATAAGGTAATAACTAAAATATCAGCCTGGCAAGAAAAGAGGGGAGAAGACAGGAAAGGAAAAGAAAAGCTTATAGCTACACTAACTATAAATGAGAGTTATTACAGTTTCAATTTATGTTTACCTGACTGATGGCTCCCAGATCATCAGCAAAGCTGTTTACTTCTGATAGAAGCAGAGATATAATAGATTTTCTCAACAAGTTGCAACTTCCCAGGGTTACCAGACTCTGAGAGACATAATGCTGCACCTGAAACTAAAGATAAAAATGAATGTTTCTATTTTCTATCAAGTCAAATCAAAATGTATTTAATGGACATTTTCTAGGACTTTATTACTGAGCTTAATAGTGTGGGGAGTACAGAAAGTGTCAACATAATTCTGAGTCAGTCTCAAGCTAAATTGCAAAATAGACAAATTACAATAATATAGGCACTGAGATTTTGTATTGAGATAGGGTGACCCCCACTTTCATAACATATGCACTTTGCTTCTGTGAAACTGCTTGCTGTATGACTAGGTAGATTAATTAAGTTTAAATAGTGTTTGAATTGCTTAAAAAAATGTTATTGTTTAAAAATCCCCCTCGGCTCTTTAGCCCCCCTTGATAGAAGTTAAAAGCTAAATATTAGCCTGCACTTAGAGAAGTTTGAATTTTGTTTGATGTTCCCCACCCAATCTGCCCCTGAGCGATTAACATACTTGTTTCAGCTTTCGTTATCAACTTGTGCTAGGCTTCCCCAAACCCCCTCCCTCCTCATGCCCCTGAGTGATTAACTGGCTTCTTTCAGCTTCTGTTATCAGCTTTTGCTAGGCCTCCCCAAACCCCCTCCCTCCTCATGCCCCTGAGTGATTAACTGGCTTCTTTCAGCTTCTGTTATCAGCTTTTGCTAGGCCTCCCCAAACCCCCTCCTCATGCCAGGAGGGTATGTGCATATGTGTGTGACTACATGATAACTATAAGTGTGTGGCTATTTGATAATTTTAACTGTGTGACTAATGTAAAAATGTACCTTTTAAAAATCCCTCTAAACTTCAATTCAGGGCTGCTTCCTTCCAAGACTTGCTTGGAGGGACGGTCACTGGCTGGCCAACAAAACCCCCCTTTTAAATTCTCAATTGGGTATTCTGGTTCCTTTTCCATGCAGCAGCCTCACAACAGTATAGCAGTTAGTATTTTGAAATGTGTGATGGGGTGCTAAAATGGAAATTTTAGCTAAAGTATCAAAAGATAATATAATACTTTACATGATATACTATATACAGAATAAATAAAGAAGATAAAACAAGACACTTAAGCCCCTACCTAGATAGATAGAAGATAGGTAGGTAGATAGATGATTAGATGATAGATAGATAGATAGACAGATAGATAGATAGATAGATAGATAGATAGATAGATAGATAGATAGATAGATAGATAGATAGATAGATAGATAGATAGATAGATAGATAGATAGATAGATAGATAGATAGATAGATAGATAGATAGATAGATAGATAGATAGATAGATAGATAGATAGATAGATAGATAGATAGATAGATAGATAGATAGATAGATAGATAGATAGATAGATAGATAGATAGATAGATAGATAGATAGATAGATAGATAGATAGATAGATAGATAGATAGATAGATAGATAGATAGATAGATAGATAGATAGATAGATAGATAGATAGATAGATAGATAGATAGATAGATAGATAGATAGATAGATAGATAGATAGATAGATAGATAGATAGATAGACAGACAGACAGACAGACAGACAGATAAATACAAAAGGCTGAGGAGAAGTTTGAAGATGTCTTTGGGGAGAGCTACTGGTGTTCTATGAGTCCCATGTCCATACTGGAGAGAGACAAGTGGGAGGGACTTCCCTATTTGCCACAAGTCAAAAGAGAGAAACTTTAGAGTGATGAGAAAAAATGTGGGATACTGAATTTTCACCTAGAGACAACAAAAGTACTCACCATTAAATAAATTTAAAAGGACAGTGGGAAACAATAAACTATATCCCATGGTTATTAGGAGAGAGGCCATTTGATTATTTATCACATTAAGGTGTGTATAACTGATAACTGGAATTTCATTAAATTTATATCTCTTAACATAGCCAGGAGAAATGAGTCTTCAAGCAGGATTTCAAAACACAGAAAGGGTCGTATACTTTCCTATTGCTGTATATGAGCTTAAAATAATACTGACAAGACATTGCTTTCAACGCTAAATAAGTAATGCTATGTGAAACTAGGAAATGTCACCTCTGTGTCTTTTAGGATGAACACATACATACACATATTTCTCAAATCAATATTTTAATATACATTAATTTTAAAAGTTAATGTCAATGTGAAAGTGAATGGATTATAGAGTTCAAGAGAAATATCTATTATAAATCTTGACATGCATAACACTAGCTCTTAATAATGGTATTATAAATCAACTTATCAATTTATTGCTAAAACCACATCAATAGGAAATCAGTTCTTTATTTACTATTATTACTTAATAATGTAATTGGCTAAGATTCACAACTTTCATAACTCTCCAGTACAACTTATTACATTTCAGATTTTTACAATATTTTTATGTTTCTACGTAAAAGAAAATGTACTGTTATCTAAGATCTAAAAAACTTCTGTTGGGTATTTTACTAATGCTTTGTGTACTTACTTCCTTTCTCGATATTTAATTCTTTAGGGGAGAACTTAAGGTTAAGAAAAAGTTAATAGTAAAATAAAAGAGACCTTAGAGAGTGGGAATAAAATGATGATGGTAGTGATGGGGTTAAGTCTGCAGAGCCTAAAACTGCCTGAGTGAAATCCCAGCTCCACTACTTGCTAACTTGTACTAGCAATTTAACTTTTTATGTATCAGCTTCCACATCTGCAAAACAGCAATTGCATTAGTACCAGCTTTTTGTTGTTGTACATAATAAGTTAGACAGTAAAAATGTATATCACAGTGCCAGGAACCCAGTAAGTGCTCAATAATGAAATATTATTTAGGATGATAATATAAAATCATTCAAGGTTTTATGATATAAATTCAAATAATTGACCCTCGAAAAGTTACAAACTATAAATAGAATCTACTTTTTAGAGTTAATACAATCTTATTAGAGGATATTGCTGAGAAGAAGATTTCATCATAAAGAGCTATTCTATAGTATAGGTATGGACTATTACTGTCTTTTCAATAAGACTGAAGTACATACAATGACTATATAACCATTAACGTGGTTTAAATTCTATGAATATTATCATAAAAACATCATCTATGCTTCCTTACCTTTTAGTTGACACTTGCCCTTTTGTAAACACACTGGAACTTTATAGAAAGGCTGATATGGAGGCCAAGACTGGCAACAATATTATATGTGAGGCTACTGAGGTGAAAACCATTGAAGCACTCACTCAACACCCATGCCAATCTTTTTCTGTCACATTTTCCTGTATTTCAGAGGCTGGAGAGCTTGAAATAATTTCTCCCAAATTCCTCTGCTGTTAGGATTTTGAACTGAGCTCTGCCAATCAGAGGTACTCATTTGAACCTTTGATTTAGAAGAGCATTATGGAGGAAGAGAAGTAGGCACAGAGAATTTTGTTGGTACAAACTGTGGCAGAACGGCATGGTTCTGGCTTATCCCACAACTGGTTCAGAGGCTACCTAATTATGCACATTCTTAATTATGGCAGAAGCAACAGCTACCCTAGTGGCCCAAGGGTTTTAGGTAAACTCAGCCTTTCCAAAGGTGCTTTGATTGACATGTCCACCTGGAGGATTAACAGAGCTCAGTGTCACATTAAAATCTTGAAATATGCAGGGGTAGAAATTCCTACCAAATGCCCAATTAATTTGTCTATATGAACTGTACAGAAAATAGAAAGATCTTGGAGAATGGCCGTGGATTACCATAAACTTAATCAGGTGGTATTTTCAATTATACAGTGCTATTGTTCCAGATGTAGTTCCTTTCCCAAAAGTATCAAAACTGCCCCTGGTACTCTTTTGATCTGGGAAGTTTTGGTCTCGGAGTTTGTTTTTTCTTTTTTTTCCCCTCCTTCTTGCTTTTTTCACTATCCCAATAAGCAGACAAAATGAAACAGTTTGCTAAACAGTAGTATACTTTTTCTGTCCTATTTAAGACTATGCAACCTGCTGGCTCTGTGCCATTATTTAACTCACGAGGATTCTAATCATCAAAATGTTATACAGGACATCGTGCTGGTGTACTATAATGATGCTATTATGACAATATGGCAGGTGTTTTGAAGGCCCTGGTAAGATACATGCATACCAGAGAGAAGGAGATAAATCCCAGAATTCAGGGGACTGATACATTTGGAAAGTTTCTAGATGCATGTTGGAATAGTCCCTGCAAAAAGAAGTATAAGTTGGTTTAGCATGTATTTCCTATCTCTAAGAAAAGATGTAATACTTGATAAGCATTTTTGGATATTTGGGACAACATAAATCCATTTGGTTTACCACCTGGACACAAAGATTGAGTAAATCATAAGGCTGTAAACTCTCAGAAGGGCCGAGAGTAGTATATAAAGATCTCAAGCTGGTCTAAGCTGGAGAACAAGAAGCTCTGCCACTTGGACCTCATGTCCACTAAAATCCAATGTGCTTGGAGCATATCAGTATACTATATGGAGCCTATAGCCCACTCTAATAAGAAAAATCACAAAGGAGGTACCTTGAGTTTGGAACAAAGTCATGCCTTTCTTGACAAGTGATAGAGTTTGGAAGTGTTGTCCCTGCTAAAACTCATGTGGAAATCTGATCCCCAACGCAGCAACGTTAGGAGGTTTGAGTCATGGGGGCGGATCCCTCATGAATAGATAAATGCTCTCCCTGAGGGAGAGGGGCCTGAGTGAGATCTCACTCTATTCCTGCAAGAGCTGGTTGTTTAAAAGACCTTGGCACCTTCTCTCTCTCTCTTGCTTCCTCTCTCTTGCTTCCTCTCGCCATGTGATCTGCTTGTATGCCCCGGTTGCCTGCTGCTTTCCACCATGAGTAGAAGCAGCCTGAGGCCCGTGCCAGATGCAACTGTCCTAGAATTGTAAGCCAAATAAACCTCTGTTCTTTATTTATTACCCAGTCTCAGGTGTTCTGTTATAGCAACACAAAATGGACTAATACAAGTAAATGCTACTATTTATACAAAACAGAAAACCAAACACAAACTCTTTGCTTATGGTATTTGGCACTACCAGAGACTGAATGCCTACCTGACTGTAGGACACCAAGGACTATATACCAACAGCTACTCATTTGAACTGCTATATAAAGTCAGGTATGTACAACAATACTCCATCAAGTAGTCCTCAAGGAGTTGTACTATGTACAAAATTGGGAACAAGCAAGAATTAAAAGCAGAAGTAAGTGTTGCTTGATCAGTTGGTATTTGTACTTCCAACTAGGACACCACTCCTCGTAAGGTCCACAGCAGGAAATGTGTCCCCCAAACCAGTAGCCAATATATGATGCTCATTCTCCCATGAGTTTCAGGCTGGGTGAATGAACTGCATCTAAAGAGTACGTGGTGTAACTTCAGGGGCTCCTCTAATATACAACAGTACTTAACCCTATTATCATGTTTTTAGTAAATAATTTGAACAAAAACTTACAAATTGAATTTCAGATTATACAATATTGGGAGAGATAGATAGTACTATGGGTAGCAGAATCAAGATTCAAATAAACTCTCTAAACTATAAAAATGAGTCCCAAATAAGTAAAATGTAATAGGGATATATGTAAAATTATGTTTATTTAAACTTCTATAAAACTGTTAAAAACAAGAATCAAAATTATATGTATTTAAAGTATTTGCTACCTGCTAAGTATGTATCTAGATTTGAACTAAGGACAATTAATGTCCAAAAGAATGCAAAAACCTCAAGAAGGGACCAGTGGCACCTTCCTAAAGGTCCGCATATTTCCTAGAAGATATCTCATGTGGGCTTGGACAAGAGGCAAGCAGTAATCTCTGTTAGACTTTGTCATTTTGGAGAAGACCATTCAAATCAACGTGATTCTATCTGAGAATCTAGAAAGCTCCAGGGTCCTAACAAGCTTTACAACAGCCACCTGCCATTATGCAGAATGGATTGTGTTTATTTCTGACCAATGTCTCAAAGGTAACAAATAAATAAAAATTCCATTTCCTTATCATTGAGACTGTGTGACATTTGAATGGAAGTCAAAAGCACATAATAATAAAAGCATAGTATTTAATGTGCTCTAAAGGATGTCAGCAGGGAAGCTGTAGAAAACATATGCTTACTCAGTTTATCAATACTTGGTATTCTTGAGTCAATAACATTTGTTTAAAGATGTATATGCATTGCTAATATCAGATACATCAAATCACATGTCACAAGAAAATAACAAAAAAGAAGTGAGTGCTGGTAACTTCACAACTTAATTCTGTGAAATAAATCTTAAAAAACAGTTGAGATCAAAGGCACATAATTATTACTGAATAAGTGAACAAGAGATTGCTTTTGGTTATATGTCTATGGTTATATGTTAGAATGCTGAACCATTCCTTCTATTTCTATAACATATATTTGTATAACTCTAGAGATGAAGGAAACCAAGTAAGAATGTCTATTGGAACAATGGGGACTATGGTGGTTTCTTTTGCTTAAGAATTTAGGCAAAAGAGTTGGGATACTCCATCAAGTATCTCACTAATAATGATATTTCTGATAATGATCTCTCTCTCCCTTTTTTTAAAGTGAAGAATTTTAGAGTCAGAAATGTTAAGGTGACATGGTAAGTGGGAGGATCCAGTGCTGGACCCAGATCTTTTTCTACTTGAGCACTTATTCTTTTTGCTGCCATTAAAGTAAAACAGAACGATAGGATAATATGGTAAGAGAGTAACAGATAATAGTGTCAATATAAATCCACTACAACTTATTAAGCATATATTTTGTATTACGTACAGTGCTTAGTGTTTATATAGGGGTCTTCAAAATGTTCCTGAAGAACGTGTATTATGAAAAACTATGCATAGGTTGCAAAATTGTTTTGCACCAAAATAAACTCAAACTAACTTGTTACAACATGTCTGAAAAAGACCTAGTTTGTAGCACTAAGACATTGGTTGTAGAGATCCTCTATCAAAGCAACATAAATTCTGCTAAAATTAAAGCAAGAACAAACATCAAATTAATGGTGATGCTTGGATGGAAGAATGGTGAAATCATTGATCCTTTAGAAAAATTTATGAGGACAATGCCCCAAAGAAATCAGCAGTTTACAAATGTGTGACTCATTTTAAGGGACGAGATGATGTTGATGAAGCCTGTGGCAGCAGATCATCCACATCAATTTGCAAGGTAAAAATTAATATTGTTTATGCCCTAATTGAAGAAGGCTAGTGATTAACAGCAAAAACAATAGCCAACACCATAGGTACCTCAATCAGTTAGCTTGCACAATTCGGACTTAAAAATTACAGTTGAGCAAACATTCTGCAGATCAGTTGCAGACAAGAGCAGAGCTTCTCAATGGAAATCTGAAACAAGTGGGATCAAGATCCTGAAGCATTTCTTCAAAGAATCGTAACAGGAGATAAAACATGGCCCTACCAGTACTATTCTGAAGACAAAGCACAATGCAGTACAATGGCTACCAAGAGGTGAAAAGTTGTCCAGTCAAAGCAAAAGTGGGCCAATCAAGAACAAATATCATGTCAATAGTTTTTGGGGGATTCTCAAGGCATTTTGTCTTTCTGGAGAGCCAAAAACCAGTAACATTTGCTTATTATTATTATGAGAATGTTTTAAGAAAGTTAACCAAAACTTTAGCGGAAAAACACCCAGGAAAGTTTCACCAGAGAATCGTACAACACCATGACAATGTTCCTGCATCATTCCTCTCATCAAACAAGAGCAATTTTGCGAGAATTTCTATGGGAAATCATTACTACCTTACAGCACTGATTTGGCTCCTTGTGGCTTCTTTTTGTTTCTTAAACTTAAAAATCTTTTAAGGCTACCCGTTTTTCTTTAGTTAATAATGTAAACAAGACTACATTGACATGGCTAAATTCCCAGGACCCTCAGTTCTTTAGGGATGAACTAAGTGGCTAGTATCATCATTTACAAAGTGTCTTGAACATGATGGAGCCTATGTTGAGAAATAAAGTTTATATTTTTATTTTTAGCTTTTATTTCCATGTTTCCACAAACTTTTTGGAGTCCCCTTGCATACTATATATTTTAATCCTCACAGCAACTATACGAGGAAGTTTAATCTAACACTAAATACTAGAGACTCACACTCAAGAGGGAATAAGTAACTTGTTCAGAGTTAGATAAAACATACATAAGGATATACATAAGAGCTTGTGCCATAAATCAACCAGTGTCTACCCAAAGGCACTACATTCCAATCTTTGTGAAGGCATGAAAACTTTGAATGCCCACAGGAGTATTCATAGAAAATGTTCAACCATTTGCCAGATTTCAAAAATAATTTTTACTAATTACCACAATGAATTAAAGAAACACAATTGCTCTACTGCACCATCAATTTCCATAACAGATCAGCACTGTAAGTAATCTGACAGTACGGGAAAAGACACACAGAAACACAGGGACAGACAATATCAATCATAAATAGGGGTGGCTGAAGCACCAATGTGTGTTTCCTACTTTCTGAAACATCTAGAATTATGCCTTAACCCCTTTATTTACCTATTATTATATAATGAATATTCATTAATTGTATAAACCAAGAAAAAAAACACCTCTGCTTAAAATTAAACAAACAAACAAACAAAAAACCCCACAAGCTAGTAGATATTGCTTCTGGGAAGTTGGGAAAATAAGAAAAATCCTTTTCCTAGGAATGCTATAAAGCATGACTTCTGAAATAATCAGAACATCCAGCAGTATCATCCATAGCTATTATCATAAATCTGGCTTATCACAATGGACGTAACCATAATAGGCAAGCAACTAGCAGGCTGAAATGACCTGAGAATTCCAGAGAATTGACTACTGGAACTAACCCAAACTTTAAAGCAAATCAGCATGAGTGAGGGACCCTGACACGCCATTAGCCCTTGAGGATCACAGCAGCTACAATGTGCTCTAGAACAGAAGTTTTTTTACAAAGATCTTTAAATTGTAGTGCGATAAGAGTGCAGGTAAGTGCTCCAAACTCAGTAAGTCACAAGAAACAATGTTCAAAGACTCACTTACATAAAAAAAAAAAAATGTACACTGAATAACTAACTATGTTACATAGTTTAGACTAAAAGTTTCCACTATAATTAATTACATATAATGATGTTTTAAAAATATTTATATGTATTAAGATTCTGTAAAAGATAAAAGGTTATTCATAAAAGTGACATGATTTTAAAGAATAGGAAAATATAAAATAAAAACTATGATAGTCAAAATTAAATAGTTATAAATTCATTCATTCATTCTTTAAAGCAAATATTAACTGAATGTAGTCTATGTGCCAGTGACTCAGCTAGTCTCCATTATCATTTAGAATTCAATGAAGAATAAAGTAAGATTATTTTTGCTTTGTTAGTTACTTGTGCTTATGGTGAACAAGATGCTTTAAAAAGCTAACAAAATGCAATCAAGCTTGATCCTAATGTGCAAGGATACTTTTCAAAAAGTAAAGAACAGTTACTGTCATACAAATTTAGAATGAAAACTTGCCAATGATATATTTATATCATTAATGAGGGTAAAGAATATTTGAGGAACTGAATATTGGCTTTGAAGAAGAAAATATTGGAATTAGACTAATAGGTTAGATACAAAACTAGTTAATGTCTCATAGTAAAAACCATACCATAACCTCAGGACTTATCTTTTTTACTGTATAGAAATCATTTGTATCTATATCAGAGTGGGGGCAACAGGTTTATATGGAAAATCACGTAATCAGGGCCCTGCCAAAGTACATTCCTCTAGACATTTAAATAACCATTCTAACCCTCAGATTGGCCTGTTACACAATCCCCAGCATGTCACAGAGAGGACAAACCACCAACCTTTGCCTTATTTCCAGGCTTTTAATAATAATGTATCTTAACACTAGATAAAATAATGCATTTTAATGTATTGCTGAATTCTTAAGAAAGGCAGTTCCTCAAATGAAAAAAATAAATTAAGAGAGATAAGATAAAATCAGACAATGAACCTTCAGAAAATGGATTAGCTGGGACTGTCTTGCTGACAAATAGTACAATCAGCACAGAATTTTCGACTTAGGCTTTGGCCCTTATAAAGTAGAAAGAGTCTAAAATTCCTTAGATCAACCCTAAAGAGATACAGTACTAGTGAAAGGTAGGCTGGTAAATACCTAATATGCCAGCAAATGTAACCTCCAGGAATTAGTAATAATAATACCAGTAGTAGCACCAGTAATACTCACCTCTAAGAATCTGCAAAGCCAGCCATTGGATCTAGCAGTTCAAATTTATACTACTGAGTTTCCCAGGAAATCCCAGGCTGAGAAATCAAGTTAATTTCTCTGGCAACTGGGAGATGCAAATACAAAACCACTCTGGAGGAAAACACCCCAGTTTAGGTTTTCAGAATTTCCATTGACTAAATTCAGACAAACATGAGCTAATAATAAAAACTGACCAATTAAACTTAAAAATAAGGCATTATCTGTTAAATAGTAATTTAAAAAAAACAAATCTGGACCTCTAAAGACTTCAGACATTACACAGATTTATCAAATGTGGAATATAAAATAGCTATGAGTAAAATGTTAAAGAGTTTTTTTTTTTAAAGAAAACAACTAGAAATGAGAAATAAAAGACTAAAATTTCAAACTCAGTGAATGAGATAAATAATATATTAGTTACAGTTAAAAAGAAAAACAGTAAGCTGGAACACGTATATAAAAAATCATCCAGAATACAGGAAAGAGAAAGGGTGTGTGATACATGAAATGAGGTTAAGAGACATAGAGAATAGAATAAGGTATAATAGGAGGGGCCTTCAAAAATTCATGGAAAAAATCATGCTATCTTTTAATTCCATTTTTCCATGAACTTTTTAAAGTACCCTTGTATGTTTATTTTTTTATTGAAAAATAATTGATTATATTTTTGGAGTACAGTGTTGACTACCAGTATTTTTGTACAATAGATGATGATCAAATCATTATTACAAATCGTAATTACTATTTGTGCCCCTTACTCAGTTTCTACCTAACCTTCCTCCGCCTCCCCCTTTCTCATCTTTAGTAACCATAGATCTGTTCTCTCCTTTTGCAAGTTGAACATATAATTGTGGTCTTTCTTTTCTTTCCCTTCCTTCCTTCCTTTTCTCTTTCCTTCTTTCTTTCCATATTTCCCTCTTTCCTTCTTTCTTAGCTCCCACTTATGAGTGGAGGACCTGCAGTATTTCTATTTCTGTGCCTGGCTTATTTCATTTAACATAATTTTCTTCAAGCTCATCCCAACATGATATATGTAGGAAATATTACATTCCAAATAAAAAGAAAGGCTCTTATTACTTCCTAAGGCATTAACTGTTAGGTCTCTTCAACAGAGGAAAGGAACTAGCCAAGTCTCATTTCTATTGAATCACTTAAAAGTATTTCCCACAACATAGGTTAATTGAAGAAGGAAATGGAAGGAAAGAACTTAGGGAGATCACTGTTAGTTACAATATCCACATCAAGTTAAACAAAAAGTAAATTAAAGGTTTATGTGTTTAATCCTAGGAATAATACCAGAAAATACCAATATCCATTAGACTTCTGGTCAGATAAGGATTTCTCTAAGTTTTAAACAATAACATTAATAAAACATAATATCACCTATATAAAAATTTTAAATTATAGTGCCACTACAATAACTAAAAAAAAGTGAAAAAATTCTGAGAAAAAAATCCATTAAATATGACAAAAAAGAGTTTATGATACTAGTCAAAAAATACTTAACCCAGTTAAAACAATACTGAGTCCCCAATAGATTAATAGCAAAAAAATATAAATAGGCAATTCACGTAGAAAAACATAGAAACAGTAAATAAATACATGAAGAAATGTTCTATACCTCAAAATAACCAAATTAAAATAAAAATGAGGTATCAATTTATACTAATCAAATTAGTACACAATGTCTAAATAATATAAAACAATAAAAATATTTTGTTTATGTTTAAATTGTAATTTCTTAAAAAACTAAATATCCAACAATGTGGGAATAGGTAAAATTAGGTTGTATCCACTAAATATCACAAACATTAAAATTATATAATAACACAGAATACTTAAATTATAACACATAGTGAAAAGATGTAGAAGATAATGGTGTAAAATAAGCAAGTGATGGTTTTAAAAATAGGTTAAAAATTTTGGCTGCATATTTACAAAGACCAGGAAGAAGATTTTAAGTTTCTAGAGCAGCAAGATTGTGAAAAATAATTCAACTTAATTTTAGACTTCTATTTTTATTTCTCTTTTAAAAAAGTAAAGAAAATGTGAATTTAAGAAATCAATTAGACTGATAAAAATGTTATTCATCATTACATTTCTAATGGGATAACAGATTTTTCACCTTTTGAAAAGATGCAAAATAAGGCTCTATTCTGAAAGATTCTCTAATACTCTTCAGATAAGACCTAAAGTAAAATTAGATATAAAATAAGCTTTTCCAAAGATATACATTTTAAACATGGTTTCAAATAAAAATTTATGGCAATAAATATACGATTACCAAAACATAAGCAATGCAGCAATGTAAATTTTCCAAACTAATACAGTAGGTGACAGCAATGAAAACAAAACAAAAAACCAGAAAAGATAAAACTGGCTCTAATTTAATACTACATTGAGAAAGCCCTGTTCAGTGACTTGTTTTACAGATTTTGATGAGCAAGTTCTTACACACTTGCTAAGATCTCTGCAATTCATAAGTAATGCAGCTCATGTTCGTGTCAAAAATACAAGGACAGTGAGCAGGGAGAACTAAGACACCTGAGTGAGTGATAAAAGCACTGCGGAATGCTGACTTTAAAATATGGTAGAGGCCACAAAAAATATGAAATCTCTCTTCCCACATAACCTGATACCTGGGACCTAAAAGCCATTCTGCCTATATTATTCAGTTCTATTTAGGGAAGAAAAAAAGAAAGAGAGTAAAAAAGTAAAATAATTACAAGAACCAAAAAAAATATATTTTTTTGAGTAATAGGAGTAAGATTAGAGAAATAAGAATAGGTTTTAGAATCTATAAAGGCTAAGTTAATTATTTCTTTGTCTGTGGCATGTGGCAAACTTTATTCAAGATGGTACAGATTGATGGGGAATGAAAAGGGCATAAAGTCCAGAGACAATCTGACTAGACTAGTCATCAGTGATAATCAGATGTCAGGTCAGCACAAGTGTAAACAGAAAGCACCAATGAGGATTCAGTGTCAGGCAACAAAGGTCACCTCAGATATGAGAAATGAAATTCAGGTATCCTGACCTTAAGGACGCTCCTTGTCACTTAGGGAACATTACCAGCCCTATCTTCACAGACAGCTACATCTTTCAAAAGTATGTAGGGTAGTGTGAAAAAGGATAAGTTCTACTGAGTTTCTACTTTTCAGTGGCTTCTCTGAATCTAACCCATAGAGTAGGGAAAATGCTGCCCTTATTGCCTATATTCTTTTTTTTTTTTTTTCCTAGTACTTCAGTTACACTAAGTTACACTAAGGATAATGTATGTGTAATAACAGAGTTGAGCTACAAATAAAATATTGGTTAGCATGAATATTTAGGAAAGTAAAACAAACAACACACACATACACACACACACACATAACCAGTGTTATTCAACAACAAATACACAATGAGTTACAGCTTCATCCAATAATATGATTGGATCTTAACAGACATATATCTTAACAGATATAACATTGAGCAAAGCAAAGTTACTAAAGAATATTTATGGTATAATTCAATTTACAAAAAGTTTGTAAACAGATTAAGCTAAACTATGTTCTTTAGAAACACATACATAGGTGATATAACTATTTTTTAAAAGAAAAGTAGTAAAATAAAAGTCAGAAAATGTATATATATATAGAGAGAGAGAGGGAGAGGAGTGCTGGCCATGCTTCATTTCTTGACCTGGGGGTGGTGGTTACATGGGTATCCACTTTCCAATCACTTGTTAAAATGTGTGTTTATGTGTGTGACATAAAGCACTTTTCTATATGTATAAGTTATATTTTGCAATGAAGAGCTCTAAAAATTAATAATGCAGTTGTCATACTCTTGCAAAATCAAGAGGACATGACAAATAAATAAATAAATATACAAACAAATAAATGGTGGGGGCAAGAAGACACAACAATCTCAACAATTCCTTGAACTTAAGACAAGTGAGCAGATATGATGTAGTGAGGGGGAGAAGGGGGAGAGGGTGGGGGAAGAGGAATGGGTAAAGGGACACGAAAATCAACTACAATGTATATTGAGAAGTTAAAAAAAAAAAAAAAGAGGACAAGACAGAAATTGAGCCCAGGAATATGTGGGTCACTAGTAAGAGGGCAATCCACTGAAAAGTATGGTAGAAGATTCAGGCCTTCAGCAAGTTCAACAATGTGTTTTCCTATAAAGAGATACTGTTTTAATTAGCAAAATAAAAATAGGAATCTTGTCTAGGAGTAAAAAGTAAACCATATGGAAAAGATATGTATAGAAGACAAGAACGAATCTGAAGTTTAGGGGCACTTCTTTTGGATACTTCTAACAAATTTTGCTCTTGGTTTGTCTAGAATTTTGGAAGGCATCCTGTTTTACTTAGACACTCCATTGCCCCTTCTCCACCCCATGGAGAAAGTTAACAACTTGGAATTTGTTTGGAGTTAGTTCAAGATCTAGCTATTTTCAAGATACTACTGGTCTGTTGAGCAGCACAACCTGTACCTGGTCCCTTGTTCTTCTTCAAATGAGAAAACAAAAGAAAAAAATGATAGTGATTACAGGAAAAGAAGGTGATATTTGTTTGTCTAAAGTGTCAGTAACTTTTTTATATATCGAGGATGTAGCAAAGTCCAACTTTGGAATCAGAGGATTCCACAATGCAAAGATAACCAGCAGAAGAATGGCCTGGGGAGGCTATGTCAGGAAGGCAGTGTGGAAATGCCTGGAGATGACTTCCTGTGACTCCTGAGGCTTTATTTGATTTTGTTTCACCTCATCTGGGTCTTCACTTTCCTTTGGTCTGTGGGTTGATTTCAACTGAGCTGAGGCAGATTTATTGTCCACCAGAGGACAAAACTAATTTCCAAAATGTGCACTCACTACGTACTGGCAAAGAGACCTTCAGGGCAACTCCATAATACCCTATATGTCACACTTGAAGTGTGGACCACGACATTTTTATTAACAAAAAGGGGTTACTGCTTCTTTTCTTACTGACATTATAGACTGAATTCTTTTTTTTTTTTTGCATTTGTACAAGGTTGCTTTGTTTTGCCCATGATTTTACATATTCTACACTAACAAATGATCACTTATGCCTTTTCATTCTTAACAGTTCTGTAAGCAATCTTGCTGTCTTCATCTCAGTGGCTTCAGTTTGATTTTTCCTCCTCACCCACACATAGCAATATGTGTTGTGAAATTCTTCCTTCTATATGCACTTACCTGTAAATACAACATAACTTCTAAAGAATATAAGCAGCTTAATTAAGCTAAAATACTATTTTGCCTAGATATTTGAATACATTGTTAATTCAACTTTGGATTTTTATTTATTGTCTTGTCAATAGATATTTTAAATTATTATTATCAATAGTAGAGATTTAAAATATTATTGGCAATTTTTGTGCTTAAAATTTACCATCTCAGTATTGTTTGACCCATATCTAATCTAATACAATCCAAATTGAGTCTGTTATCAAGAACACTAAGTCTAAGACTCAGAAAAAATAAAAGCCAAAGATGGACTGCCAATTATATAATTAGTCTAAGCTGACTTAAAGTAAATCTTTTAAAAATGTACTCTCTAAATGATGCTTTGAGCTGTAAACTTACTGTAATTTTGAATGCAATATTCCCGTGTATTTTTATTGTTTTAACTTACTAAGGATTGCACTCAAATTTTATTTTCCAGTTCTATGTAGATGTACTATACAAATAAAAATTTTACATATCTAAGGTATACAACATGATATTTTGATATACATAAACTTTATGAAGTGATTAGCACAATGAATATATCCGTCATCTCATATAGTTACCATTAATGCGTGTGTGTGGTGAGAACACTTAGTGTATTCTAACTTTAAATATATGACCATGAATTAATGAACTTCTGAACTAACATGGTCTTCTTAGTTTGTTTTACATCCTTTCATTTTCAATATAGATCATAATACAAGTGGAGACTGGGAATCCTGTAGATGCTCGAATAACTAATTACTGACAAGAATCTGCATGCAATTAGAAGTTGAGGCATCCTAACCTTATCTTTTAAAACCTTATTGGTGTTTTGACTAGTAGTACTGACTTTTGACATAAAGCAAGTAGCTGAGCAAAGATAACCAAAACACACACTAATCCATCAAATGCTTTTAGACTCATATACATCTTCCAGAATGATGTACAAAATTTGTAATCAACTATAATTACTCAAAAGTAAATTTCAGCAAAGATTAACTTTTCAAGGGTTTCCGGTATCAACTCTGTTTTCTAAAAAGAACATAATCCTTTCTCCATTAGCCTACTTCACTGTCCTAAATAAGTTACGAGTTAAACTAAGAGAAAGGATAATGGAGAAAAATAAAAATATGGTATTTTTATTATTATTCAGTAGCAGTCTTTATTATAATAAAAAGACTGCTACTAAATTCCCTTTATTTTTCTATCCATCTGTAGCTGGGAAGATTCTAAGTGTGAGTCTCTACCAATTCTCAATGAATTAACCCATGTTAATCATTACACTATACTCCATTCCACAAACATCCTTTAACAATCACAGCATATAATTGTGA
>NW_007738237.1:9483-10222 GCF_000696425.1 Galeopterus variegatus | reverse complement strand
ATTAGCCTACTTCACTGTCCTAAATAAGTTACGAGTTAAACTAAGAGAAAGGATAATGGAGAAAAATAAAAATATGGTATTTTTATTATTATTCAGTAGCAGTCTTTATTATAATAAAAAGACTGCTACTAAATTCCCTTTATTTTTCTATCCATCTGTAGCTGGGAAGATTCTAAGTGTGAGTCTCTACCAATTCTCAATGAATTAACCCATGTTAATCATTACACTATACTCCATTCCACAAACATCCTTTAACAATCACAGCATATAATTGTGATGGTTTAAAAAATCATGGCCCCAAATTCTCTAACATTCCTCACATTGAGAGGCAGAATCTATACCACTTCTTCTTGAAACTGGGTGAGTTGTGACTAATAATCAATAGGGTACAGTGGGAGGGATGCTCTGTGAATCCCAAGGACAAGTCACAGAAGGCCATGCAGCTTCTGCCTTGCCCAGTAGAATAGTCACACTTGAAACCTTCATGTGCCACTTTGACTATCCTGAGGCCACCACATTGTGAGGAAGCCAAACTAGGCTATGTGTAGAATCTATATGGAAAAGTCAAGTCTGCATGAAGAAAGAGGCCTCGAGATTACATGAAGATTCAATACCCAGCTGCTCCAGCTCCTGCTGATCTAGATCCACATCACTACCTGTCTGACTTCAACTTCATGGAAGACCTCAATCTGTAATTGTCCAGCTGAGCCCTTCCCAAATATTTTACCCACAGAAAGTA
>NW_007738237.1:5365-5969 GCF_000696425.1 Galeopterus variegatus | reverse complement strand
GGCAGAGACAGTCCAGAAGAGAGATAAACCAAAAGAATGACTAAAATTATGGTAACAGCATTAACAGAGTCTCAGATAACAAAGAAAAGATCTATTCAACCTAATAGAAGGGGGCAAAAGGGCGACCCAACAGGGGCAAAGAGGCTATCACTACCAAGGGATCAATGTGCTTACTGTCAGGAAAAAGAACATTGGAAAAATGAATGTCCACTGCTGAGGGAAAAAGGCCCCAAGTTCTCCACCTAGACAACTCTGAGGACTGATGAGACTCGGGCTCCATACTGATGAGCCTCCAGGAGCCCAGGGTAACATTACAAATAGGGGGCAAACCTGTGAACTTTCTCATGGATACTGTAGCCACCTACTCAGTCCTAACTGAAACAGATGGGCCCTTATCTACGAAGAAAACCTTAATCCAGGTGGCTACAGGAAAACTCAAACCTTACCCCTGGACAGAAGCTATGACCACTAACCTGGGACAAGGCACCATTACCCACTCCTTTCTCATCATGCCAGACTGTCCATACCCGTTATTGGAAAGACATTTGTTACAAAAGTTACAGGCCACTATCTCCTTTAAAGAAAATGAGGCCGAGTTAACCCT
>NW_007738237.1:2923-3672 GCF_000696425.1 Galeopterus variegatus | reverse complement strand
ACTGGGGGAGGAAATAGCCCTTTAATTTGGAGTGAGGATGAACAACAAGCCTTTAAAGATTTAAAGCAGGCATTCACCATGGCCCCTGTCTTAGCATTGCCCGACGTAAACAAACCCTTCACACTGTTCATTGCTGAAGCAAGGGGAATTGCTAAGTGGGCACTTACACAGGCCCTAGGGCCATGGCAAAGGCCCATCACTTACCTCTCAAAAAGATTGGACCATGTAGCTGAAGGATGGCTGAGTTGCCTCCGGGCCATAGCAGCAACTGCTTTGCTGGTGAAAGAGGCAGACAAACGAACTCTAGGACAAGACCTACACTTGGTAGCCCCTCACTCCGTACAATCTCTCCTATGGAGTGCACCAGATTGTTGGCTAACCAATGCCTGCATCACCCAGTATCAAGCCTTACTTCTAGATCAGCCCTGAATAAAATTCCTAAGGACCACAGCTCTAAACCCAGCAACCCTCCTCCTGGATGACAACCCAACTGAGCCCATCCATGACTGCCTTGAGACAATTGAGACCCTCCAAGGCCTCTGGCCAGACCTGACTGATGTGCCCTGGACTGAGCCTGATAAAGTGCTGTTCACTGATTGAAGCAGTTCCATCTCCAATGGAATCAGGTATGCCGGGGCAGCCATGGTGACTTTAGATCAGGTCATCTTGGCTCAAGCCTTAAGCCAAGGGACAAAAGGCTGAACTCGTAGCCCTAACACAGGCTTTAAAACATGTAAAGGATAAGACTG
>NW_007738237.1:0-1271 GCF_000696425.1 Galeopterus variegatus | reverse complement strand
AAAAAAAAAGAAATTATTCCCAGATTCGACCTGCCTATAGCCTTGGGGTCTGACAATGGCCCGGCTTTCACAGCCCAGGTATCCCAATTATTAGCTAAAACATTAAAAATAAATTGTAATTTACATTATATTTATAGGCCACAAAGTTCAGGATAGGTAGAACGGATGAATCAGACTTTAAAGGAGACACTTACAAAATTAAAATTAGAGACTGGTGAAAACTGGGTGAGCCTCCTTCCCTTTGCCCTTCTAAGGGCTAGATGCACCCCTACGTACAGGGAATTACACCTTATGAAATTATGTTTGGAAGGCTGCCCCCTCTGTTGCCCCACCTCAGAGATAATAAACTTGCTGAGGTCACTAACCATAACCTTCTTCAGTCCCTCCAGGCCCTCCAGCAGGTACTGTGCCAGATTCACCCCTTGGTCAGAGAGGCTTACCCACTGACAAAGGACCTGACACTGCATCCACACCAGCCAGGACACCTCGTATGGCTGAAACAACACCACCCTCCCACCCTTTAACCCAGGTGGCAAGAGCTGTTCCCGGTCATCTTGACCACCCCCACAGCCATTAAGGTGGCAGGAAAGTACCACTGGATATATCTACTCAAGTTAAGCGGGCCTTCACACTTGAGTCATCAGAGCCAAGTCAACACCAGGAAAGATGGACTGTTCAATGCTCCCAGGAGGACCCCGTTAAAGATAAGACTCACCCACTCACCCCCTCAATTATCCTATGTTTAGCTGTGCTTGTGTCAGGAACCCCCATCAACCCAAAAATTACACATGGGAATTAAGGGATACTGTCACTGGGGAGGTCATTCACTCTGTCCACACCCCTAGTACCCCCGTGTTTCTAGTGGACCTTTGTGAACTTATGAATGGGGGTTCTAAGCCCCGCACTTATACTCCAGTAGGTTATTTTGGAGCAGGACCCATGTTATTCTCCCAGTGCTCATGTGGCCAGCTCAATTATGAGTGAGGCCTCCAGCAACCCCATTATGCCTGTCCCACAGCAGGCAGCTCTTCCTACCAGGGTCAGGGAAACTATCACTGCACCGCTTAGGGTTGTGTAACCAAGGCTTCCTGGATTCACACAGACTCCTATATATACCTTGACAGAAAACCCCCACCTTCAGGTTGTAGCCAGCCAGGAACATGCAATCCTATAAACCTTACCATCAGGCTTTGGAACCCATTTATTACTACCATGTGGGAAGCAGGCAGAATGTGGGGTCTAAGATTGTATGTAAGTGGATGAGACCCCAG
>NW_007738236.1:32104-45820 GCF_000696425.1 Galeopterus variegatus | reverse complement strand
TCGCGCTGTTTCCTGACGCGGGCGCTCCAGACCCGTCGCCATTTTTTCTCCTCTCTCCTAATTTCTAAACACTGCATTTTTATTTTTACCCAAAATGTGGAGATATTTCCCACAAGGTTACTTTATCCACTGAAGATGTTTCAGAAAAGAACGCTGTATCATTCATTTTTTGCACCATCTACAAGAAAAGCATGCCTTTCAAACACCAGGTCCACCTTCATTGGCCTTTGGTTATTTATGCAGTTTCCTCTTCTTGGAATGTCCTTTCCACGTCACGTGCTCCCTTGTCAACACCATCACCCACCAGCTCAATCTTCCTCAGTCTGATGAACTCTTATCCATCCTTCAAAGCCCAAATCTACACTCAGAAATAAAGTCTTCAAGGCCTTGTTTGACGTTCCCTTTCCTACCTTCAGACTCATCCCAATTCCTCTCCCCCGACTCTGGGTCTTCTGGCTGCTCTGGCCGTCCAGGTCCTCGGTCATGCCAAGCTGTTTTGCTCCTGCAAGGCCTCTGTACGTTCCTTCTGCCTGGAATGTTCCTGACCCTTCCCCCACAGGACTTGCTTTTCCCTTCCTCAGGTTGCCTTCCAAGACTGTTCTGGATAATGCTGGGCCCCTTTTAGTCTCTTTTTCCTTCTATAGCCCTTGTTATACTTTTTTTTTTTCTTTTTGGAGTTGAATTTTACATATCAGTTTATTATATTTAATTGATCTTGCAATTTCAACAAAATATTAATAATCGACTTTCCTGCCATAGTTAGTCAGCACCTTTACAACATTTCTAGTAAAATATTAAGAAACCAATGAGGCTGAATTTAGAAAAGGTTCAGCTTTAAATAGGACACGTTACTGAGGAATTCTTTTAGTACCACGTTAGATCTAAGAGGGCCTCTAAATGAGTCACGGCATTTGGCCCTATGAAAGCGCTCCCGGGATGAATTCCCTGCATTCCTACAAGGAGTGCCTTGTCACGTCTTAGGGTCATTCCCTTGCTGCACACTTCTTCATTTAAGTAAGAACAATTCTGAGAAATATTTTTCAAAGCAGAAATTGTAAAATGGGCAGATTACAGATGATAATCTGAAATACCAAAAGACTATTATAACTTAGCTTTATTGCATAGGAACCATGGTCATAGGTTGTTATTTTTGACTTATTAATTTGCTTACTTTCTTTCCCTGCTTTTACTCATCTGTGAGTTCCATTAGGAAGGACCCAGGTCTGTTTTGTTTGCCTGTGTACGTATACCCAGTTATTAGTGTGTAAGAATAAAGAAAGAACTCAGAATGATGCTATTTTTCCCCTTAAGTAGAACTCAGATGAGCATCTCCCGAAATTGGGACCATACCTGTCATTCTGATTTTTTGTTAAATATAACTAGTATACAAGCCTCCTAGTCTGTTTAAAAAAAAAAAAAAAAAAGTCTGCATTTCTTCTATCTGTCAGAGATTTAAAACTTCAAAAGGCCTTATATAATGTCTTATAATATTTTAATTTTGTAAAAATTCCAAATCTTTTCATGTAGGTCTGTATGCCCACACTCAAAAGACTGCCTATGATTGTTTTTGGCTGACCATGGCCACATTTTCTTACAAGGAATTCCCTAACTCTGCTTCTTGGAGTTCTTTCATGCCAGAGAACAAGTATTCTTGTTTTGTTTTAAATTGTGACTTAATACATGGTCCTGTTACAGGAGTACCTGTACCTCAATGATCTGAGATAATACCATCCTTACTTTGTGATATTCAGAATGTTTAACTGTCTGGGGTACCTACCACTGAGACCAGCACTTTGGCCAACCAGCTGGAATTTTCGACTTACTCACCTAAAGGCCACCCCAGGGCCTGCTAAACATAGACCCTATTTCTGGGGAAAACAATACTGGAAACCCTATTGGTAGCCTTTATTTTCTGCCAACTCCTTCACTTTTTTTAAATGCCTTTTTTGGAAGTGGCTTAAAACCTTGGAACCTTTCAATTACCCATATCATATCCAACTTATACCTGCCTGGATATTCTACAGATGGGCAACTTCAGTCAAAAGGATGCAGTACTCGAATTCTGCCTTCCAGAACTTGATAAGTTAAATGCAGGTTACAGGGAACAGCTCAGGCTATCTTGGGTTTGTCTGCACAGTGCCTTGTGTTGGGTGGTGAGAGTGTCCTTCCTTAGCTCATGGCATGGTATAATCTTTTTGATAAGTTAAATGCAGGTTACAGGGAACAGCTCAGGCTATCTTGGGTTTGTCTACACAGTGCCTTGTGTTGGGTGGTGAGAGTGTCCTTCCTTAGCTCATGGCATGGTATAATCTTACTCTTTCTCCACATTCTTTTCTGACTTTGGCCTAGGGCATGGTGGATCGATGATGGAGGATTTTTAAAGACCAAAGCACATCTCTGTTTTCTCGGGCTCTGTTTGCAACTCTGCTGCACTCTGAGAAAAAGGCCCAGGAGGGATCGCTCCTGCTGAGGCTGTTGCTTCTTAACTGCATCGATAGTTGCATGTTCAAGGCCACCTGCCTCCAGATGACTGAATTTTCTGACATTGTCCTTCTTTTTGGATCACAGGTCCACACATTTCGAGGCCCACACTGGTGTGAATACTGTGCCAACTTCATGTGGGGGCTCATCGCCCAAGGGGTCCGGTGCTCAGGTAGATACAGAACTTTCTCTCTCCTTTCCCAATTAAATAAAGTGCCACAGTTTTGAGGTGGAGGGCGTCTCTCCAGAGCTGGGAAATATGCCCCAAATTAGCTCAAAAGTCTAGCTTTTCTGGAGGGTTGGGAGCCTCTGTGTGCTTAATAGGGAGAGACTACGTGTTTGCAAGAATGAAAAGGAATATCTCATGTTTATGCAAGGAAAGAAAAAACCAAGCAAGTACATTTTCTTAAGCACCTACCTGCCTCCCAAAATACACAGTAGACTTTAAAAAAAAAAAATCAATTCTTGTGAAATTGCATAGATAGAAAAGCCACACTTCTTTCTATCCCACCTTACTACAAAAGGCAGGACATAAAAATAGTGATAACACTGGTGAGCATTTACCACATACCAGGCACCAGGCTAAACATTTTCCATTTATCATGCCATTTAGCCTCGCCAACAGACATTGGGGGAGATGCAATTATCCCCTTTCTAAATAAAAGATGAAACAGGTTTAGAGATAATCGTTCATTGCCCTTGCCCACATGATAAGTGATGGAATATTGATTCAAAGGTAGTCAGACTCCAGAGCCCATGCCAACTATTTTTCTGCCATGAGATTAGCCATGAAACCACACACCTCGCTTTGATGTCACATACTGTCAAAGTAGTTTGAAAGCCTAGGTGTTTTTCCACCTAGAATTGGTTGCACACACTGTTGCTGACAGCACATAACACATCTTATTAAGATTCATCTAACAAAATGGTAAAGAGTTGCCAAATTAAAGTGTGACTGGGTTTCCTAACTCTTCCTGCCGTGATTTAGCTGGCAAACACCTGTGGCTGAGACTGAGAACGGCCTCCTGTGCTATTGATCAGGTTTCTACCAACACGTGACTGGTTTCCTCCTTGCTAGGTATGCTTTTTAAAAATAATTCTTATGAAGCATTTAAAATTAAATAAGCTGATGATCCTACACGGAGGTGATCTTCTTTCCCATATTGGCCATTTTGGTTCACAGGATGGTGCATCCTTAAGTCTCTTCTCTGCCTGGAAGGGGCTTTCTTAGCTTCTGCTGTGTAGATACAGCAATCACCAGTGCTGGTACCTAGATGGTTCGAGCAGTTCTCATGAGTGGATAACTCTGCCTCCCCCATCCCAGGTCCATGAGACAAGCGGTAAACATAGGCTCAGGGCAGCCTCTTCAGAAATGTTGAGACACCTTGATTAACACAAAAGACTGAATTGCCAAGAATCACAAAGTATCTCTCGGCTCAACCACCAAGTGAAGTGACAGAATATCGGAATTACTCAGTGATCATCAATTTGGCCTGTCCAAATTATACCTACCAAAAATATACCTAATTGCTGGTATTATCCAGTTTCACCAGGAAATTGGTCCAAAGTCAGTATTATGAGAAGAAAACTCTGGGCTTCACATTAGCTGTGAACAGCAACTTTCTCTGAGATAAAAGGATTTGGGGATTTTTTTTTCTGTTTTGTTTTGTTTTCTTTGTTTTAAGTAAAACACATTCTGAGTCTACATTGTTCCTATTTTCTAATGGCTACTCTTTTTCCTTATATTTCCTCTGAGTAGCAGGAAGGCTAAAAGCTGATTATTAACAATTAAGAAGAGCTGCCATTGCCTCTCAGCTCTCTTATTTTAAATAGTTTTTTAAAAACTTGGCTTTTTTTGCAATATATGGAGTTATGGAGCTTAGTTTGTAAAAACTGAATATTTCTATACTTGTTATAAAACATCTTAATTTTAATAAAATATAAATATTTAACTCTACATAGATAAACACATTGTTGCTTCAGATTTTAAAAAAGTTAAGAAAATTAAAAATAGAATCACTATATGATACAGCAGTTCCACATCTGCATATATACCCCAAAAAAACCAAAAGCAGTATCTTGAGCAGACTATCTCCCCATCACTTTCACAGCAGCATTATACACTGTAGGTGTCCATTGACAGATGAATGAATAAACAAAATGTGGTATATTCATAGGAAGCAAATCCACGTATTCCTGGACCATGGGGGCAAAGGTACAAGGAATCCAGCTCTTGCCTCTCCGTAGCTGTGAGCAAGTTCAGGGTGTATCTTAAAAAATAAAAATAAAAATAAAGGAAATCCTGCCACACACTACAACATGGATGAGCTCATTATAAGTGAAATAAGCAAGTCACAAAAAGACAAACACATGATTCCTCTTATATGAGGTACCTAGAGTAGCCAAATTCATAGAGACAGAAAGTTGAATGGTGGTTGCCAGAGGTAGGGTAAATTGGGGGTTACTGGTTAATGGGCACTACTAAGTTTCTATTTTGGAAGATGAAAAACTTCTATAGATGGATAGTGGTGATGGTTGCACAATAATGTGAATGTACTTAATGCTACTGAACTGTACACTTAAAAATTGTTAAAATGATAAATTTTATGTATATTTTACCACCATTTACCAAAAAAATTTAAATGAAGTTTGTAAGAAATAGTAAAAATTACTAATGAAATAAAAATAGCTGGACAGGTGTCCTTATATTTTCTGTCAACAAATTTGCTATTTATTTAACCTAACACTTATGTATATTTTAGACACTGTCATGAGCACTTTATTAACTTACTTGATCTTCATAATAACCATAGGAGGTAAGTGCTACTAGGATCTCTAGTTTATAAAAGAGGATCCAAACAAGAAAACTAGTCCATTCTACATAGTTCAGTTAGCCAAAATTTACATTTACTAATAAGTAGATCTATCATGATATTACTGAAGTTTACTTGAGCTTTGTTGAATTTCTCATGTTGATAAAACTAAGATGAATTTGAAGTAGTTTTTTCTTTGGAAGGAGGATAGACAAAGAGGTTTCAGCCAGTAAGCATTCCATGAAAATCATTAGAAATTACCACTGATGATTTTACAAAAGTTTAGTTCCTCTTAAATCCCGGGTTTGATTAAGTGCTTTTTTATAAAGCAGTTGACTGCAATATTCCTTACTGTGTGTGTGCATAGTATATAATAAAAAATTTTATTCTTTATACCTAGAAAAACAATACTAGAAGATACTTTGAGTAGACAACATGTCAACTTCAAACAACTTCAGCATTAAATTTTTATTTTCCAGACTATAGACTGTGCCTTTTTACTGTCAGAGAAATTCCATCAGTGGATACCAACTGCTAACAAGGCTTTTAATGTGTTCATTGAACTTCAAAGTACCTTTTCAGCTTTGGATCTTGATCTGAGCTTTATAAATAATTACTCTAATCATCATATTACAAGGCATTGTTATATATTATAAACTATCAGGTATTCCCACTGGTGTACAATTAGACATTATTTCCACTCACAGGTGTCAAAATAAGGCAAGAAGAAAGAGAAATGGCCTGCTCAGTGTGCCCAACAAGGAGGAAGGGATTGGAAACTCTGGGGCAACTCTCCAGGAAAGGGGAAGAGATTCCTACAGAGAGAGAGTAACTACATTTTCCATAAAAGGAGCATAAAGGACTTAAGGGAAACAACCTAGCAAATGTCCTAGGTGCCCCGTATGAGTCATGACTATCTCTGGGAATCAAACCCAAAAGCCCACTTGTGGACCCAAAGGGCTCCAGCCGAAAAGAAAAAACATGCACAAGGAACCTGACTAATTACCTAAACCTTCTCAGTAAGATGTTCTACTCTTATAGTCTAGCAACAAAGAAGGTGTAATGAGGAAAACGGAATCATGTAAGAGTTTAGTGAGTAAGAATGAATCTCATACACATCTCGCGGAGAGTATCACTTCTAAATGGGATGGAGGCTCCGGAGAAATGCATCAAATGCTTGCATGTTGTTAATTTCATTTTTTGGCATTATATAATTTGTGTTGGGCTTTGACAAAAGAGTTGGGCAAGGCTAATGTAGTTTCTTTGTTTACAGACTGTGGATTGAACGTACACAAGCAGTGTTCCAAGCACGTTCCCAATGACTGCCAACCTGATCTCAAGAGGATCAAGAAAGTGTACTGCTGTGACCTCACAACACTGGTGAAGGCTCACAACACTCAGAGGCCCATGGTGGTGGACATATGCATTCGGGAAATTGAAGCAAGAGGTTTGGAAAATACTCCCTGTTATGTAGTATTATAGTGATTTTATTTTTACTGTTGTCATGGAAAGTGACTCACTCCTCTAGGACCTGTACACACACATAAACTAAATCCAACCAACTATATCAATTTCCTTTTCCTATATAAGCCATGCATGTATGCATTCCACAAATGTTTACTAGGCATTTATTATGTGCTGAGTAATAAATAAAAGCACTGAGAAATAAATAAAGGCACTTAGGATATAAAAGTCACCGTTCTTGCCTTCCAGAAATTCATGCTATACTGTTGGGAATCAGAGAAGCAATAAATAAATGTTGTGGGTACCCATATTCAAAGCACCATGCAGTCACAAAAGAAGATGTTTTAATCTCATTTGAGGACAATTAAGAAAGGGTTATGGCAGAAATGAGGTTTGAATTGGGTCTTAAAAAGTCCTTCTATTAAATAATGGATTGTTGATCAACACATCTCCCTATAAAAACTCCTAATATCAGTTCTGTTTAATCATAAAGAGGAGAATCTTTATTTATTTATTTATTCATTCATTCATTCATTCATTCATTCATTCATTCATTTATTTGACTGGTAAGGGGATCGCAACCTTCAGCGTGGTGTGGTCTGCACCACGCTTGGCCAGTGAGTGCACCGGCCATCCCTATATAGGATCCGAACCCACGGCCTCGGCACTAGCAGTGCCACACTCTCCCGAGTATTCATTCATTCATTCATTCATTCATTCATTCATTCATTTATTTGACTGGTAAGGGGATCGCAACCTTCGGCATGGTGTGGTCTGCACCACGCTTGGCCAGTGAGTGCACCAGCCATCCCTATATAGGATCCGAACCCACGGCCTCGGCACTAGCAGTGCCACACTCTCCCGAGTGAGCCACGGGGCCAGCCCGAGAGGAGAATTTTACATCTTCTCTTTTAAAGATTTAAAAAATCTAAACAATGAAAAATCAAGAAGGCAAGGAAGATTTTTTTGAAAGGCTCGTTACATTATGCTTGAGTCATCTTTCCTTCATTTGTGCTTTTTTTGGCCACTATTCACAATCAAAATGTTCAGTGACATGGTCAACTGGGGCTGTTTGAGGAGAACTTCAATTTTTGGATGTAACCTGGATAATTGGGCCATGTATAAAGCTTTTGTAATGCTTTAACTATTTTTGCCATGTATTACATCCTGCTACACTTGGTATCCACTATTGTGTCCAAATTGGCTTAATATATCCTACAGATATCTATTCATTGGCCAAGTAGCCCCATTCTTTCCAAAGCAAAACAGAAGACAACATAATAGTTTGTTATCCCAAGCCTTTTAGAGATAGGAAATTATTCATGTTCCCATGTAGATGAAAGCCATAGCTATTGTGTTCCCTGAGGATTTACTCATTTAATCTCAGATTGTAAGAAGTGCCTCCTGTCTTTTCACTGCTGTGGCTGTCAGAGCATAATGGGTGCTTTGGGATTTGATGAATGCATGGATGCAGGGGCTCAGTTTTACAAGAGGAGAGGAGCGGTGCCCTGACTTTGAATGAGTGGCTGGGCCAAGTGGCCCTGGGTCCTGCTCTTTAGAGGGCTCTGCAATTTGGGGTCAGACCATCAACCTCTCCAGAGCCTGCAATCAGAGCCAAAGACAGGTGCCGTGCTTCTCTTGGAAGCTGGGATACTCCCGTAGCACTCTTCATGAGACACGACTGATAGTGCAAAGTTACCACCATGCCTGACATTTAGGTATTAGGGGTCTGAGCATGACAATGGGCTAAAAAGATCATGGACCTTAATTAGATTTCCAGCCCTGTCTCTTACTGGCAATAGCATGATCTTGGGCAAGTTGCTTACTCCATTTGAATATCTGTTTCCTTATCTATAATGTGCATGGAATCAAGCATACCTCATAAGGCAGTTGTGCGGATTAAAATAAATTGGTGCATATAAATGACCTGGTATGGAGCCCGACATACAGGACTCCACCGTGTTATTTCTTTTTGCCTTTTCTAATACTGACCAACTACCCTAACTCCACCTCCAAATTCGTTTAACTTCATTACTTAGCCTATACGTCTCATTGGTGTCACAGAGACCCTGAATAATATTTGTCTTCAACAAGATAGAAATTGTTCTCCTTCCAGTGACAGTCCAGGTGCCTGGGCACAGTGCAGGGCTAGCCGAGCAGCTGCCCAGTGGCAGGAACCCAGGCCCTGCGACTCACTGCTCTGCATGCCTGAGTGCTGCCATCATCTGCAGGTTCCCACCGTCCATCTCATTCTGACCCACAGGAAGGGGAAAAGCCATGTTCTTCCCTTCAAGGCCACAGCCAGGAGCTGTGCACAGCACTGTCTTCACATTGGCCAGAGTGTTATGGCCACTGCAGTGGATGTTGTTGTAAAGCTCAAAAGTTCCTTACAACTGAGAAACAGGAGAACAAATATTAGAAGAATAGCTGCAGCCTCGCTACTCTGGCAAACTCCAGTCCATCCTTCCTAACTTCTTTCAAAGGTTAGCGTCTCAGTATAATAGAGGTTGATGCTTTGCTGAATGAAGTATGGGCTGGAGACAGGAAAATTAGCCCATTTAATTATATTCAAAACCATAAAAACAACTGAGCATATAGTAAGAAGTATTGATTTTTCTTTGTTCCTTGAAAACCTGGATTTCTTTGAACATGACTCAGAGAATTTTAGAGACTGAATGTTTATGTCCCTCCCCCCCCCGCCAAAATTTATATGTTGAAGCCCTAACCCCCATTGTGGCTGTATTTGTAGAAGGGGTCTCTGAAAAGGTAATTAAGGTTAAACGAGGTCATAAGGGTGGAGCCCTAATCCAATATGACCCATGTCCTTATGAGACAAGACACCAGACAACAAGCTCTCTCCCTTGCTGTCCATGCACGTACACCAAGGAAAGGCATGTAAAGACACAGAGAGAAGGGGGCCATGTACAAGCCAGAGGACAGCCTCACCAGAAACCAAATCAGCCAGAACCTTGATTATCAACAGGCAGGCTAGTTGCCCACCGCTATGTGCTCCCACAAACCACTGTGTCCTCGCCTCTACTGTAGCGCGTGTTCCGACTGTACTGAGACCACCATCACGTGGGCCACCATCTTAGAACAGGATGACTCACAGTTTCATCTCATGGTCAGGTGATCAGTAGTGGCAACCTGGACAACAGGCAGTGAGACGAATGTTGAGGCTGAATAGGGCTCAGAGGGAAAAAGAACAAAGATCAACTAAGAACATCTGTCACGATCACAGGGGAGAGAAGGGGCTGTGTTTATGCTACGTATTAGTCATTTCTGATGCAGACCTGACAAAGACCCTTATATATGTCAGATAATGCACACTATAGGGCTCAGAGGGAAAAAGAACAAAGATCAACTAAGAACATCTGTCACGATCACAGGGGAGAGAAAGGGCTGTGTTCATGCTATGTATTAGTCATTTCTGATGCAGACCTGACAAAGACCCTTATATATGTCAGATAATGCACACTCAATAAATATTTGCCAAATGAAGAAACAGCAACATATGTTAGTTATCAAGAGTTTGACAGAGTATACTGCAGCAACAGCAGAAGCTATTTGCTTATTTTGGCAGTAGCTACAGTTTTGACAGCAGCTAGTTTTTTGACGTACAAGGTCTGAAACTGGTACTCCATCCCTTCTGATACTTTTAAGAAGTGGCTAGGTTTTAGGATGTATCTTAAATAAGTTCTAGGAACAGAAACCAAGTATTTTTCCTATTCTAAATATGTAGTGATCAAGTTGCCAGAATCAATAAATAGAATTTTATTTTCCGGCATCTGTTAGTATTATCAGTTATCTGAAGGTATAACAAATCAATAATTTTTAGTTAAACATTTAATATAGTTTTATTTGTGAGTAAACATAACAGGCCATAAAATTTGGATTTTTCCAATAAAATGAGGATAGTATGTATTAGACACGTGTGTATGTGTGTGTGTGCCTAGCACAATGCTACATACAATACAGCACATGGGTTAAGATGATGCCAGGGAGAAAGCTGGGTTGCTGCCCATAGCAGTGAAATGGGTGTCCAGCAGTCTGACAAACAAAAGAAGCAGGCGACTGGTTGATGAGAACCATAAATATCGGTTCACTCTGCAAAGCCAGGCAGGAAGAAGACCAGATCTCCATTGAGATCTCCACTGCCTAACAAGCGAACGAAGACAGACTTGCAGACTTGCATGGAAACCTGGACATGGAAGTCCAAGTTCTGACGCAACAGTGTGTGACATATAAGATTGCTGACTATATTTGCTCATTTCCTGACAGCACATAGTATAGATATGAAATTAGAGTCTTTTTTAGATGTTTCAGGAAGCTAAAGTCAGTCTCTCTCTCTCTCAGGATTAAAGTCAGAGGGCCTTTACAGAGTCTCCGGATTCACTGAACATATTGAAGACGTAAAAATGGCATTTGACCGAGGTAACCTTGACCTTTCCTGAATGCCATCTGACTTGTCCTCAGCACAGTCCCTTGGAACCAGATTTTACTCCTACTGGGAATGGGGTTGCAGAACTACTGAGAGTTGTTCTTCAGAAAGGGTTTGCAAATCTCACAGTTCTGCCTCTCTGGGGGAATCATGGACAGGTAACCACCTGAGGAAGGGAGTTTCAATCCTACCTGAGTGGGCAGTCAGTCCACATGGCACCAGATCACCCTCCTGCATCCCCCTCTCAGGATCCCACTGATGACTCTTCTCTTGGGGCTCCAAAGAAGGGAGTGTAGGAACAGGTGGGGACCCCACACTGAAGCGGGGGAAGCCAATGGACGTTTAGGAGGCAACCCCTTTTGTTCTTTATGATTGTGCCATACATCCTCAAGGGCATATTATCTGTTAGGTCAGATAGCATAAGCCAACCTGAGAAACTTGTTAAAAATACCGATCACCAGGGCCCACCCTGAGGACTTATTCAGAAAGCTGGATGAGCCCAAGGATCTGTGTCTCTAATGAACAATCCAAATAATTCTGGTGCTGCCAGTCAAGGGATGGAACCCCTAGCCCACTGGACAGAGTCTCCACCTTGCCACAGGGCATACAAGGTCTTTGATGTCATGGCCTTCCACATCAGTTCAGGCTGAACTCTAAATCCTCCCCCCTATTGTACTTTACAACCCAGCAATCCTAAAATACACCTTACCTGTTGTCATGAAGAAGTGCCTCGATCCCTGCCCCCCCATCCCAGATCTGTCCACCTGGAATGTGTTCATATCTCTACCTGGCAAACAGCTGTTGATCAGGGGGTTGCTCAAATCTTCCCTCTTTCATGAAGCTTCCCTGACTGCCCTGAGCTTAAGAGCTCCCATACCTTTTCTCCCATCCCTCAGGTGTTTCACATTTCTTCAGCAAAGTAATCTTCCCATTTCCTTGTAATTGTTGAGTTGCTTGCCTGACTCCTCATCTAAATGGAACTATTGGAAGAGAGTGTCTCTTCTTTGATTCATCAGGGCTTAACAGTGCTTGGTACATTGTAGATTCTCAATAAATGTTCGCTAAATATGTAAATAATGGGATCAAAATGGCAAATCTGCTATGCTTTTACTATTTTCTATACAGTAGCAGCTTTTTTATCTTCAGAACCAAATTTGCTGATGTTTGTTCTTTTAATTTTCTATGCTAATAGTTCCTATATGATTAAAACATTTTTTATCCAAAAAAAATCATAGCCTGTGATAGTTAAATTGGACTGTTATTTTCTAATGATAAAACAAAAAGTCAAAAAATGTCTTGAGAATTATTGTAAAAAAAAAAAGTGGCAAGAAATATAGCATCACCTATGCAGGAGGTGAGGTTAAATCTTCCCAGATTAAAGTCCTAGATGCTGGGGGAGTTTAAAGATACTTCAGTGAGCTTGAAAGGGACAATAGAAACTGAAGATATTCAACAATTATTTTGTGCATGTGACCTTCAAATCCAAGTCCAGAGAATGCTGGTGATATATATTAGAGATCCTTGGTGCTTTTTTTATTTCAAATTAGATTGTTATTCTACGATGAAACTTTGTGTCTATAATACAAATTACTGTGGTAAATTTAAATTTCCATTTAGTAAGTTACTAGGGGCTGGGATCCAAAGAACTATTTCAAGTCTATTTCACTACCCTGTTGCCCACACTTTCACTCAGATCCTACCTTACTCTTTCACTGAGATCCTACTTTACTCTTACCAAACTCATTTTTTGTGATCTCCTACACCTCACTGTTATTGGAAGCCGAAAGAGTTAGGTGAGGCTTGTCAGGGAGCATTCACTGTTGGATCTTTTATTTATTTATTTTTTTCTTTTGGTGCATGCTTTTTTTTAATTGGTTATGAATATTCATGAGATACAGAGCTGATTGTCAGCCCTCATGCCCAAGATGTGAAGGCCAGATTCATACCGGCAGCATGCCCATTTCCACAAATTGCATTGGTACCCCATGTCCCCCACCCAATTATCCCCCACCTCCCTCATCTTCCCCTCCCCCCACTCCACTTTGTATCCCAAGTTATGTTCTCTCCCTCTGTAAGTCCAACGCTCAGTGCATGCTTTAACTTGGTGAAATAAGGTCCTAATTAGGACTTGGCCCATTGATTGTTTTTCAGATGGTGAAAAGGCAGATATATCTGCCAACATCTACCCAGACATCAACATCATCACTGGAGCCCTTAAACTTTATTTCAGAGACTTACCCATTCCCGTCATCACATATGATACCTATTCCAAATTTATAGAAGCAGCAAGTAAGTATTGGGAACTAATTTTTTATTCGTACCAAAATTTTAAGTACAATGCTTTTGACTTCAAGAAAAGTAAAACTCAGAACTATGTAAATAAATTATTGCATGAGCAAGTGTTTTGCCAAATGAGAGCATAACAGTATGCCTAATAGAAAACAAGGCAGAGTTCAGCAGCTAAGTACTGAATACTAAGCCAACTGTGCTGGGCCGAAGCTGGGTGCCAGGCAGTTC
>NW_007738236.1:30410-31519 GCF_000696425.1 Galeopterus variegatus | reverse complement strand
GTAAATAAATTATTGCATGAGCAAGTGTTTTGCCAAATGAGAGCATAACAGTATGCCTAATAGAAAACAAGGCAGAGTTCAGCAGCTAAGTACTGAGTACTAAGCCAACTGTGCTGGGCCGAAGCTGGGTGCCAGGCAGTTCTGTCTCTCCCCATCTTTCCTTGTATGCTGGGAAGCAGACAGTTGGCCCTATTCTGTTATGTGTTAAAAGCATGAATATTTCTGCAGTAGGAAAATCAGATGTTCGTCTGTGAGGACTGTGTGGATTTACTACTTTAATTCACTGGGCAGATTTTCATTGCTAATTGATTGAAGTCACACCCAAGTTTTGCCTGTTGATGCTATTCAAAATTAATAGAAGGCCCAAAATATACTGTGTCAAGTACTATACTAGGAACTCTCACCAGTGTCTTCTCGTCTAATCTTCTCATCTACCCCATTAGGCAAATATAATCTCATTTTACAGAGGAGAAAAGCTAGGCTTGGAGAACTGAACTCACAGGTCAGGAATGGAGCATCAGCATTTGTGTTCCATCAGCCCACAGCTGCTCATCCGGTGTTGGGCACTTGGGCTCACTGTGTCAGGAGAGAGGACCGGGGTGAGAGGGGGTGGGGCAAGGGACAGGGCCTGCACTTTGCCCAGGAACAGGCAAGAGTGAGGAAGGGGAGATTCAGATGCTGAGGTGCATGACATAGAAGTCAAGCCCACTTTGAGGAAGTTTTGAGAGTTTTTTTAAATATTGAAAGTTTGAAAAGTTTAGGTATGTGCTATTAAATATAGCAATGAGATGTCTGATGGGGAGATACAAGGGCATGCTGGGATTAGTGTGAGTTGCACTCTCCAGAGGAGCTGTGGCCCTACTCCCTAGTAAGACCATTCCTTCTTGGGTCCTGCTGGTCCTAGACAGAGAAAGTTGTGCCATCTGGGTACCCTCCACCCCAGGAAGAATGGCAGGAGGGCTTTCTTTTTGAGTGGCTGCCAATACCTATCACAAACCAAAAAACCAGAAGCTTGCACCCTTCCTGGCATTGTTAATGTGCATAGCTTCTATTTCCTAACCTGAGCTCTACACCAGGGTTAACCGTGCCAACACTTTGGTGAAAAGTGC
>NW_007738236.1:17630-28841 GCF_000696425.1 Galeopterus variegatus | reverse complement strand
CTCATCTGAACCTGATCTCTGTTTTTCTGGATGTATGAGTTCTCTGACACCAGTAAAAAAATGCCCCAAAACTTAGTGGCTTAAAACAATGAACATTTATCTCATAGTCTCTTTGGGTCAGGAGTCTAGGTGTGCCTCAGCTAGGTGCCTCTGGTCCAAGGTCTGTAATGGGGTGTCAGCCAGGCTGCAGTGTCATCCAAGGGCTCGTTGGGAACAGCCTCCACTTCCAAGTTCACTCAGGTGGTGTTGGCAGGAGTCAGTTCCTCAGAGGCTGTCAGGCTGAAGGCCTCACCTCCTCGCTGACTGTTCACTGGAGGCCACACTCAGTTCTTGCCATGTGGGTCTCTCCATAGGTGTCTGACAACATGGTGACTGGCTTCCCTCAGAGCAAGCAAGCAAGAGCACCCAAGATAAAAGACACAGTTGCTATGTAACCTAATCTTGGAAGTGACATCCTATTGCTTTTGCTGTATTTTATTTGTTAGAAGGAAGTCACTAGGTCTAGTCCATACTCTAGGGGAAGGGGCCCCACAAGGGTATGAATTCCAGGAAGCAGGGGTTCTTGGGGGCCTTCTCAGAGGGTAGCTGTCACATTCTGGGTTACCTATGTGAGGGTATGTGAGACAGAGATGGGGATGTTTGGGTGTTTACAGGACACTGGAGCCTCAGATTCCAGACTCTGCTTCCTATACCTGATGTCTCTTTCCTTAACTGTACATGTATAATGTGGTCAATGAGTCGGTCTTTGAAATGCTGGAGGCATCAGAGCACATCTGTGTGCCTCCCTCTGTGTTTTTGGAAAACATGTGGAAGCAGCCCATTCTTACATAAAATGAACTAAAAATTGTCTACATTGACCAATTAAGATTTTTTTCAGTAAGTAGAAGGAAGCAAGTAGAGAATACTGTATAAAAACTAGGTACTGAGGTTTTTATTTTTCTACCTTGTAATGCGTTGAAATAATGTTGCTCAGATCCAGCATTATCAGAGATGTTAACGTTTAGCTCAGAATATTCCCACTTTGATTAATTATTGAGCTTAAGAGTACAAGTAATTTTTGGATTAAAAAAATACACCTGGCTTTTAATTAGCTGTAAGTAATTTCTTTCATTGTGATCAATATCCAGTTGTTACAGTTTGGGAAGCAAGTATCATATCAGCAAAAATGCTTACACCTCCCAGCTGAATCTTAAATGCTAATAATTTTGTATTTTTGCTGTAGCTAGTCATCAGGTGTGGTGCCTGACTTAATATTGAGATGGAGCACTTGATGGTGAAGAATGTCCTCTTTCTTACCATCTTAGCTTTGCAGCATGAAAATGATGCAAACTGAATTGACCTTCCTAAAATAATGCTAAATAGCTAATCCTAATTAGCTCTAAGGTAATAGGCACAAAGGGACAGCCTTCTGTGCAAAACCTAAACACATTTTAATTATATTTTGCTCTTCTTTGGAGAACCTACTGCCTTCTAAATTTATTAGGAACATTCTAAAACCTAAACTCCTGAAAACAAGAATCTAGCAGGTTGTAACTTTATTCCAGTAGGAAGGTATTACACCAACTTTGGAATTTGAATCTCATTCTTAAAGGCTCTGCAGTTCTTATCTGGATGCTGAAATGATGGTTTTTCAATTCCAACCATGATTATTGCTCCAGACCTCATCCTGTGGGAACTAGAAATAATGTCCAACTGCTTTCCTGTCTGGCCACATTCCAGCCATTCCCCTGTCCAGGATAATGATAATGGCCGGACGCTTCCTAAGCTCATGGCAGCCCATTCTGCAAGTAACTTCTTTCCTCTGCCAGCAGACAAGGAACCTGCCCTCAGCTTCCTACTCTCCAGCATAAAGACCCGTGGGAAGCAACAAGAGGGAAAAAAAGACTTCTGTGTAAGGCCCATGTATGCACCATGGGCCAGCTGATAGCCTGCTGCCCCTTCAAGCCAATATTCCTTAAATGATAGTTCCACATTTATTTAGTAAGGAGGACTGATTTTCTAATTTTGAAAATTGCCCGTATTTGATTCATGTAAATAATTCACTTCTACTGGCTGAAGGCAATGTCAACAATTTAAAAAGAAAAACAAATCCGAAAATTACCTTCTTAAAAATACCATTTTGCCATTCTGATTCTCAACTTTATTTTGCAGTTTCCCAAACCAGAGATGTTCTTGGGGCTTAAGCACATAATCAGTATATAAATTTGCCCTCAGGTCTGTGTAATGTCTCTGTGCATGTGTTCGTTTTGCAGGGTTACTATGAACGAAAAGGACAATTTCATGAATGCAGAAAATCTGGGGATTGTGTTTGGGCCCACTCTGATGAGGCCCCCCGAGGACAGCACCCTCACCACTCTCCATGACATGCGGTACCAAAAGCTGATTGTGCAGATTTTAATAGAAAATGAAGATGTTTTGTTTTAATCCATCAAGAAGATGAGCTGAATGGCCCCAGGCCCATCTAAGTTGATAAAGCTAAAGGAATAAAAACATTTTTATGCTTGATTTGTTTTTCAAACAAGTGACAGAATTTCCTGGACCGCAGTGGGTTGCCAAGTCGGGTACTGTGTCTCATAGACACGCGCCCCCTCCACGTGAGCACACAAAGGAGGGGGTGAGAACAGCCCCTCGCCGTGGGTCTTTTGCCGTGCCTCGTATGCATGTTTGTTTTGCTGGAAGAGTGATTAATAAATCTTTCTTTAACTTATTAAAAAACCATGTAGACCTAAAAACTTCAGTCTTAGTAAGGAAAGGGAATTTAATTCAGAAAGGTACTTGATACAGTTATACATTTCCCCTTACAAAAAAAAGACAATGCTATATGTTAAATGTTAAATGAAACCTATATTGTAAAATGTATTTTTATTTTAGCTGCAAGAATGTTATTTTATTTTAGCAAATAGAACTCAATGCAGTGCATTGGTTATTGCCATGTGTACCTTGTCCTGCGTTCTTGCTGTGATGCCCTGAAAAAGTTGACCACGAATGCAGTATTATCTTGACATACCTCTGTCCTTATCAGTGCTTTTCAATGAAGTTCACCTGCCACATGTATCCCTGCTTTTGATAGTTTTTGCTCTTAAGCACCGGCATTCTGCGATCATATGGTATATGTTTATAGCAATTGTAGGATAGTCTGAAACATCGGCAAATTTTCTTTCCATAAAAATTTTGTGAATTCCCAAAGTATGTTTTGGAATTGGTCCTTCCTAGCCTTTCCATATCATGAGTATGTATCCCAGAACATGCAGAATGTGGTTATTTTACATAAAATGACTTGAGAACACTGGATGGATCTGGGCCGTGTAAAAAGTTAGCACTTTTCCTCTCTTATTTTCGGCCAAGCACTCTGAATTTTTCTGTTAATGGCTAGTTGTGTTTTTGCCCCATTTCTGTATTGATGAGAACTGAATCTGCAAAATAATTATTGAATTTATTTTTATTTTTATTTTATAAACAAACCATTTTTTTAAAGTAAGAATGAATAGTGTGGGTTTATACCAAATATTTGTTCCTCTCGATAAAAGTAGCTCTGTATGGATAATAATTTAATATGATTTTATTACTATACTTCCATCCTATTGGTTATATTTATCTTAGCATGAGCCTTTCACACCAAGATTTCTATATTTTGTAACATAGGTGAAATATTTAAAACATCAAAAACTATAAATCTAGATTTTTTTTTCTAATCCAACTACAATGTCTTTTTCTCTGATTGTCTGAGATGATTCCTGTAATTACTCACTAGTCTTGTTTCGGAGTGACCAGAAGAGAATGACTGTGTGTTATGTGGAGCTGAAAGGAGGAGCACGGTGCGAGTGTCATCCTGGAAGGCCCAAGGGCCATGCGGGCAGACCTCGCTGGCACACGAGGGTCAGAATGGTTCAGCTGGTCCCTGCTACTGTTGTTCCTCCCAACTGTACAGATTTGCTTGTTGTAGCTTATGTACTTCTTGATACTGTCAAAAAATTATCTGGAAATGGTTTATTTTGTGAAGTGAACAATACTTTGTAATTTATGATAGTGTAAATGGAAGGAAAAGCATTACATGTATTAAATTCTTCTGTCTATCATTCTGGAGTATGTGCAGAAAAGTGGTGTTTGGGAAGATCTTCAAAACATTGTTCTCAGATAGGTCTTGGCGGTAGATTTTCTATCATTACTGAAACCAGAGTCTCCACCTCACTGCCCCATTCCCTCCACAAGCTTCCTTCTAGAGGGTCTGCTCTAAGATTAAGATTTTAATGCTCCACCTTCACTTTCTATAGACCCTTTGCACTTATACTGTCTATGCAGAGGTAAAGGGTGTGGAGAGAATCGCCTTAGGACACTTGTAGGAGAGCAGAACAATAATTGTGGAGTCAGAAAACCCTAAGTGTGAATCCTGATCTGCCTGTGACTAGCTACATATGACCTTGGGAATGTGTTTGCTCATCTGAAAAAGGGGATAATATTCTGATTGTGACATCGTAAATGAAATTTATGACCTAAAGTAATTAGTAACAGTTATTTCTTATAGTAATCATTATTTAAAGAGAGATTGCTTAGAAGGGGAAAGGATACAACTTGGGGTCCTGGGATGAAAGCATAAGAATAAAAAGATTTGTCCCAGGTTAAATCCAAGTAATACTAAGGGATATAGTAATAAGGCTCTATAATGTGTAATGAGGTTCACTTGACTCCTTTTCTCAAATGCGATTCCAACACTTGATCCCCTCTCCCTTGCTTTAGTCTGAAGCCTGCTCACCCACGCCTGTCCTCCCCACCATCTGGCAGCCTGACATGGCTTCCCTTACCTGGCTTGAAATTCCTGCATTGGAATAGCTCTTGTAGTTAGACCGTAAAGGAGGTAGTGCTCTTTCCAGAAACCCACTCTTAAGTTGTCCACAAGTGAGTTGTGGAGGTGGGACAGGGACAAGGCCTTGAAATTCCTGCATTGGAATAGCTCTTGTAGTTAGACCGTAAAGGAGGTAGTGCTGTTTCCAGAAACCCACTCTTAAGTTGTCCACAAGTGAGTTGTGGAGGTGGGACAGGGACAAGGACAGGGCAGGGTGGTTGGGAGGAGACCACCTTGCTTTCTCCCATTAATGTAAATGGGCATTTCAGATGATCTGGTTTCAATACCTTAGAGGGGCCTGGTGCAGAATTCAAGGATAGCAGCCTGGAAGGGCAGAAAGAGAGGGAGAAGAGGCTAAGGAAGGGCAGTGACAAAGTGACGAGAGCATCGGAAAGAAACATCACATATAGTTGAAGGGTCGACTGGGCTGTCCTGACTCCTACTGAAAACCCAACCTGGTTAGCTTATAAGTTCCCAGGTTCTGTCAATCCCCAATTTATAGTCGGTCTTTTATCTCTAAAATGTAACATTAATTTTCAACAAACATTTATCAAGCATTTATTAATGGGCCAGACACTGTGAATACTTGGAGGCAAGGAAAAGGCTTATCTCACTGGAAGAATTAAATGATAAGTTTAGTCTGTCTGGAGACAGGAAGCTTGTCATGTTCAGGGTTTTGAACTCTAAAATAAGGGGAATGGAAGTGTATTAGTCCATTCTGTGTTGCTATAACAGAAATACCTGAGACTGGGTGATTTGTAAAGAAGAGAGGTTTATTTGGCTTATGATTCTGGGACAGTTGCATCTGGCACGTGCCTCAGGCTGTTTCCACTCATGGTGAAAAAGTGGCAGGCAGCCGGCAGGTACAGGCAGATCACATGGCGAGAGAAGAAGCAAGAGAGAAAGAGAGAGAGAGAGAGAGGAGGTGCCAGGGTCCTTTAAACAATCAGCTCTCCTGGGAACTAACAGAGCGAGAACACTCATTAATCCCCCTTCCTCCCCCAGGGAGAGCATTAATCCATTCATGAGGGATCCGCCCCCATGACTCAATCAGTTTCCAACACTGCCACATTGGAGATCAAATTTCCACATGAGTTTTGGAGGGGACGACACATCCAAACTCCATCAGGGAACTACTAATTTTTTTTGAAATAAACTTTTAATTGTGGAGTAGCTTTGGGGTTTTCAAAGAGTTCATGGAAACTACTAATGTTTTTTTGAAATAAACTTTTAATTGTGGAGTAGCTTTGGGGTTTTCAAAGAGTTCATGGAAAGATTCGTATTATCTTTTAATTCTATTTTTCAATGAACTTTTTGAAGTGCCCTCATATATTTACAGAAAAGTTGCAAAGATACTACAGAAAGTTCCTATATACCCCATACCCAGTTTCCCCTCATGCTAATATCTTACATAACCACGGTACATTAGTCAAAACAAAGGAACCAACATTAGTACAGTACTATTAACTAAACTCCAGACTCTATTCAGATTCCGTGGGTTTTTTCCACTAATGTCCTTTTTCCTTTCCAGGATACAATCCCGGGTACTGCATTGCATTTAGCACTAGTGGGTTTTAAGGGCAGATGACATATCATTTCCGTTTTCCAGAGATGACTGACTTGATTGTGGATCCATCATAGAATGTATAGGTAGGTGAGGGGGAGTGAGAGTAGACACAGGGAGTTGTTTAGACGTTCATTGTTGTAATGTAGGACTGAGGTGATGGCAGCCTGGCCTGGAGGTAGCAAGGCAGAGGTAAATAAGCAGAACTGAGTTATATTTAGGAGGTAGAGTTGAAAAAGTTTGGTTATAGTTTGGATTAAGGAATCTGGAATGACTTCCAGGTTGTTTAATTTGGTAGCTGTGCAATATTTACTGAAATGAAGGATATACAAAGGACTAAGTGATTGGGAAGGGGTAGAAGAGATAAGGAAGGTGATAAGTCCCCTAGTGGACATGATGAAATAGAGATAGATGTGACATGTCCAAGCAGAGGTGTTACGTGAGCAATTGCATTAACAGACCTGGGCTGGAGATAAGAGTTTGGGGATGACCCACCAGAGATTGGAAACACAGGACTGAATAAGAGTGCCCAGGGACATGAAATGGAGACATGCAGGGGAGGCCCCACCTAAAATTCTCCAGAGCACCAACATTCAGGACAGAGGAAGAGAAAGAGAAGAGAGCAAGTGAGGTCTACTGTAATGTAATAAAATGTGGATGATCTCATGAGTACAGTTCAGAAAGGCTCTCCCTAATCCATTTATTTGTTCCACTTGGACATTTTTTTTTTTTTTCTGGCAGCTGGATGGTACCAGGATAGAACCCTGGACCTTGGTGTTAGCAGCACCACACTCTAACCAACTGAGCTAACCAGCCAGTCCTATTTAGGTTATTTTGCTACATGTAAGGTGCCATGTTTGACCCTGTGCTTTGCAGCAGTTTGCTTAGCTAGATGTTTTGTAAATGCAAATGAGCCAGTGCTATGGTCTGGGTGTTTGTGCCCCCACAAAACTCATATGTTGAAACCTAATCTCCAGTGCAATGGTATTAAGAAGCGGGACCTTTGGGAGGTGATTAGGTCATGAGGGTAGAGCCCTCATGAATGGAATTAGTTCCCTTATAAAAGCGACCCTGGAGAGCATCCTTGTCCCTTCCACTATGTGAGGACACAGCAAGAAGGTGACTGTCTATAAACCAGGAATTGGGCACTCACCAGATACTGAATCTGCCAGTGCCTTGGTCTCGGACTTCCCAGCCTCCAGAACTGTGAGAAATAAATTTTGTTGTTTATAAGCCACCTAGTCTATTGTATTTTGTTATAGCAGCCTGATGGACTAAGACACCAAGGTGACTGTCTATAAACCAGGAATTGGGCACCCACCAGATACTGAATCTGCCAGTGCCTTGGTCTCGGACTTCCCAGCCTCCAGAACTGTGAGAAATAAATTTCGTTGTTTATAAGCCACCTAGTCTATTGTATTTTGTTATAGCAGCCTGATGGACTAAGACACCCAGTGTCATTTTTTTTTCCTAAGCTGAGTGAAAGATTTTACCATATTCAGGGACCTCTTTTGCTGCCTTCCTCCAGCAGTTTGTATGTGTCTCTAATACAGTGTATCACAAACTCCTGCAATTGTGTATACAATTCTGTATCCCACAAAAGTACAAACTCCTTGAGATCAAGAACGATGGATACCACATGGCAAACTCCTGCTCATCCTGCAAGGCTCAACTCAACAGCTGCCTCCCTCTTGAGACTTTCCCTGGCTTCTCCAGGCAGAGAACACAGGAGATGTCAGCCATAAGCATGTGAAAGCAGCAGTGGTTCAGAGAACTGTAAAGAGCTGGGTTTAACCAGAGCATGACGTGTGAGGGAAGAGGAAGGGAAATAAGATTAAATAAGCATGCCTGTGAGAGAGAATAAGGAACCTTGAGTGCCAAGCAAAAGGATAATCTTAGAACATTCAAATTTAGAAAGATCTGTCAGGTGGCACATGAAGGATAGACCAGTGGATGTAAGACTGTCTCCATGCAAGCTAATCAGGAAGCTGTTATGGGCAATGACAGCCTGAACTTGGCTCATGACAGGAGGGATGGAGAAGAGGCATGCGTAAGAGAGTTATTTAGGAGGTTGTCAGGACCTACTGATTTGATGTCAGGATTAAAAGGAAGGAAAGAGTCACGGCTGACATCCCTACTTCTGGTTTTTGCAATGAAATGAATATTTAGGAAAATGAGAAAATATGGGAAGGGGAGCAGGTCCAGCAGGGAGAAGTCACAGGTTCAGTTTACGTGATGAGTTGTGGCACCAATGGTTCCCCCAGGTGGAAACGTCTGGTAAGTGGTTGGACACATGGTTTTGCAGCTCTTGAGAGAAGGATGAGCTGGTAGATATGACCCGGTCAGATAGTATGGACCACTAAAGTAAAGAGAACCAAAAATAGGGCACTATTCTAAATCGAAAGAGCAGGCAAAGTTAGACACTTTGCAGGAAGATCAGGAATGGCCAGGGGAGGAGACAGAGAGTCAGGAGTGTAAGACAAAAGGAGGGAAGACAGAACTGCAGGACAGGCCCGCAGGGTCAAATGCTACTGGAAGGTGACAAGGTGCTGAGCTTCCTTTGGATATGGCAACTGGGGAGCCATGGGGAACTTAGCAAGAGCATTACAGTGGGGAGAGGGTGGTGAAAGGTGAAGGATGGAACCTACAGGAGTGAATGGGGTAAAGAAAGAAGATAAAACCTATAGTCAAACTTAACTAAGAAAAACAGACGAAGTTCTCACACCTCATATGTATAATAAATCATCAACAGGGGTAAATTTTTCATTGTTGCAAAAAAAAATTAACCTTAACATATTTGCTTGAAAAATTGTGTACTTCAAAAATCTCCTTAAAGAGTTAAGCAAGTTCTATTGGAACATATTTTTGATCACTTTAGTTACCAAGGATGATACCTGTTTTTTCCATGTCCTAATCTGTCCTAATCTTGGTTTGTTCTAATACCCTAATTTGAAAATGGATATAATATCAGAATACCTGCCCTCTTCCACTCCCAAGAGTTCTTGTAAGGATCAATTGAGATCCTGAATGTGAAAACTGAAAGCTCAGTATAAACTGTATAGTGGTGCACAAATGTTAATTATTGTACACAGGCCAGTCCTTCCAAAACAAACCCCCTGCCTGCTGGGGCAAGCCAAGGTTAGTCCATTAATTGGCAGGTTTGGAGGATGTGAAATCACAGGACTGGAGCAGGGAATTCTGTCAGGGGTAACATGGGGCTGCACAAATCAGAGGGACAAGCCAAATAAGAAGTTCAGACCTCCAAGTCCTAGCAGAGAGAACCTGGGGCAAGACAAAAATGGACCTCATTAGGAAGGAATTCAGTGCAGATGGATTGAGAATACGCATGTGTGCACGCACACACATGTACACATGGGTGTGTGTGAGAAATGTGCATGTTTTAGAGAGTGGTATGGGGTTCTTTTCCAGGGGGTCACTGATAAAACCCATGAGTTCTTTATGGGCCAACAGGCTTATGACCTTGGATAGGTCAAGGTGACCACTCCCCATCTCGCACACAATCCCAATGGGGCAAGGTCAGTATAATACCAACAACCCATAGAGACTCTCCTTCTTGAGCATGGATTATTGAGTTCCAATAATGAGATGGTCAGTAACCTATAAGGAGCAGCAGTTTTATCAGTCAGGATAGTTTATGCTTCATATAAAATAAAACTCTGAAGTTAAGGACTTAAACAATAAGGTCATTTATTATCTCAACAAGAAGTCCAAATGTAGGACATCCCTAGGTTGGTGCTGTCTTTCTACTCCAACATCTTCAGTTTATTGGCATTTCCCTCAGGCTTTGACCCACATGATTGCAAGAAGATAGCTGCCAAGACCAGCAAGACAACTCCCTTCTCTTCTTGTGTGTCCCACGTAACAGCAAGGAAACCTTTCCTAGGAGCTCCCCAACATACAACTCTAGCCAGAATCACGTTGCATGATCATGGCTAAACCTGTCACTAGCAAGGGGGATGAGATCACAGGCTTCGTTTAGATCAGTGATTCACAAAGTGTGAGCCCTTGATCAGCAATGTGACCTGGGACTTGTTAAACAGACAAATTCTCAGGCCTGATTCACTGAATCGGGGGCGGGGATCTGTAATCTGTTTTATAACAAGTCCTCCAGGTAATGCCAATGCAAGATACAGTCTGAGAAATGATGATTTGGAATAATCAGGAATTACATCTGAGCTAGGGATGGATCCATCTTATTCAAGGTGTTTGGATACCTCAAAAAAAAAAAATCAGGATTCAGTAGCAAGGAAGGGGGCAACAGCTTTGCAGCATTGTGGAGGTTATTCAAATTCTCAAAGACTGCATATGTAGTACCTTGCCCACCCATACTCTCCTCCTTCCATGACCAGCGTCTCATAGGTCCCAGCCCCATAACTGTAGCACCAACTCATTCTCTAAAGTAACATCATCTAATCTACAAGCTTCATGAGGGCAGGAGTCTGGTCTGCCTTGCTCACTGGTCTACCCCAACCCCTACCTGGCACTGTACCTGGCACACAGTAGACACCTCTGAGTTTTTCTAAATTAATGGGATATCCTTTCTACAAATACTCAAATGTCCCATTTTGGAGCAGTGGAGAAGGGGGATAATTCTAGAAACAGGAGAGTATAAAAATGCACATTGATTCTTGTCCGTCATTTGGAGCTGTGCCTAACATCTGAACCCTTTGGTGTTGAACGTTTCCCTGTAAACAGGGGCTTTTAATCTTCACCATATTCTTTCTCGTATCCATTAGGAATGATTAAGCCTCAAAATAATTCAGTTTGGAGAATCTGAAAGTCTAAG
>NW_007738236.1:2593-17522 GCF_000696425.1 Galeopterus variegatus | reverse complement strand
AATGGGATATCCTTTCTACAAATACTCAAATGTCCCATTTTGGAGCAGTGGAGAAGGGGGATAATTCTAGAAACAGGAGAGTATAAAAATGCACATTGATTCTTGTCCGTCATTTGGAGCTGTGCCTAATATCTGAACCCTTTGGTGTTGAACGTTTCCCTGTAAACAGGGGCTTTTAATCTTCACCATATTCTTTCTCATTGTATCCATTAGGAATGATTAAGCCTCAAAATAATTCAGTTTGGAGAATCTGAAAGTCTAAGTCTGTAGTTCAAATGCAGGTTACACAGATAACGGTAGCTTCATCTGGCCAGAATCTAGTGCGATGGAGGCATGAGGAGGTCAGGCGCTAGGTCCAGACAACTCCCTGTGTATACCGTATTTAAACAATTTCATCACTTTCTAATAGCAACACTTACAGAAAGTTAAGCCTCAGTTTCCTTGTTATTAAAATGAACTAATATCAGTTCCCATTCCATTGAAGTTTCATGAGGCTGAAGATGATCTCTGGACAGCATTCAGCATAGAGTTCTAAAAAATCAACAGCTTTGGGACAGGTTTATGAGACTGCCTAGACCATCTGCAACATACCATTAGTTATGAGACATCACCACTTATTGCTGCTGAGCAAATGAGAGAGTTAGGGAATTGTAGCAGTTTACTGCTGGTGAGCTTTGGAAGCCGAGCCACGCCTGTCCCGTGCAGAGTGACAAGGTGGAAAGACAGCATGGTATCCTTACACGAGCACTGGATTTAGAGCCAAAAGATCTGACTCAGTCACAGATCAAAGTTTTTAACATTTCTGTGCTTCAGGTTTCTACTCTTGAAACATGGAAATTAACACCTGCCTGCCTGCTCGACCCCCCAACCTCATGGGGTTATCACCGAGACCAGACGGCATGGGAGCAGGTGTAGAGTGCTATCACATGCCCTCATACCCTCAGTACCACCCTGTCCCGTCCTCTACCCATCCTCCCTCATGATGCTCACACCCCCTGCTGTGCCTTCCAAGACTGCTTCTCACCCTGCTTTCTCCCTAGACAATCACATTCACTCTGGCTTCTAATTCTATCTGTCAACAAATCCAAATTATTCCCAACATTCAGTAAGCTACCTAATGCCCTGTAACAAATCCCTCCTGCTTAAACCAGCTAGCATGTGATCTAGCGCTCACGACCAAGCTCCCCCGAGGACATCAGCCGTCTTTGCATCCCATGAAAACAATTTAAAAATTCAGAATAAATTAAAGGTCCTGATCGCATTCTCCTTTCTTCTTCCCCATTCTTTGGCATTTTTTATGCTTTTACTTCCTGTGTTCCATATATACCATGTTTTATAGAAATGGTATCATACTCCACGTTATCATCCTGCAACTTATTTTTAATTCTCATCTATATGATGCACTTGAAATGTATCCATGTTGATACATATAGATCTAGTTCATCCATTTTAGCTGTTCTAAAATATTTTATTAAGTAATTTATCCCTCTGCTACTAGTAGATATTTAGACTGTTTCCTTCTTTTCTATTTTCTATTGAAAACAGCATTTCCACAAATGTTTTTGTTAAAATCTGCATGTGCTAGAAGTGGAATTGCCAGATCATGGAGGATGCAAATTATCAACTTTCCTAGGTGCTCCCCAAGTGACTGTGGAAGTTTATACTCTCCTGAGCAGTGTTTGAGAGTTCCTGTTTCTCTGTATCCTTATCAACACTTGGCATTACCAGACACAAATATTTTAGTCAATCTCTTGGTATAAAATGATATATTTTTGTTTTAATTTGCATTTCCTTGATTATCATTGAAATCGAGCATTTTTTTTAGTTTAATGGCCATTTAATTATCTCTTCTATGAATTGGCCATTTATAAATTTTACCATTTCTCTATTGAGTTCTTTCTCTACATTAATTTGTTGGAGTTCTTTACAAATTCCAAACTATTTCTTTATCAGTCATGTGCATTGTATATATCTTCTCCCTTTATAAATGATTCATCTTTTTCTTTATAGTTTGTGCTTTAAGTATCTTATTTATAAAAGTCATCCTAGCCCCCAAATCATAAAGATATTCATCATATTTTTTGTAAAAGTATCCATGTTACATTTTTCACATTTATGTCTGGAATTATGGTGCAAGGAAGGGATTTTTTTTTTTATGTGAAAAACAAATTATCTTAGTGCCATTCATTGAATAGAGCTGTACTGTCCAATATTGGAGCCACTGGCCATGTGGCTACTAAGCACTTGAAATGTGACTTGTCCAAATTCAGATGTACTGTAAGTGTAAAATACATACTGGATTTCCAAGACTTAGTACAAAAAATATAAAACATGTCAATAATTTTATAATGTTTATATGTTGAAATAATATCTTGGGTATTTGTTGTTAAATAAAATGTATTATTACAATTTATTTCACCTGTTTCTTTTTACTTTTGAAATGTGGCTACTAGAAAATTTTAAATGACAAATGTGGCTCACATTATATGTTTATTGGACAGCTTTGGGATAGATCATATTTTCTCCAAAAGGAGAGGGGTCTCCCAGTTTGTCATAGATGGAATTTCTGTAGTTGCATAGGTCGGTTTCTGGATTCTCTGTTCTAATCTGCTAGTCATTTTACCTAGCTCTGCACCAGCACTACCCTATCTTACTTTTTATGACTTTATGATAAATTTTGAAATCTTATTCCCATTCTTGCTCCCTTTCTTCAGAATTGTCTTTGTTGTTCTTAGTTGTCTCCCATATGAGTTCTAGGACCACCTAGCCTAGCCTTCCCCCTCCTACCACCCAATCAAAAACTATTAAGATTTTTTAAACAATGGGATTTATTTCTATTTTTGGAAAGAATACACATCTGCCTTCACAAATATGGTAGAAATCTCCTTTAATTCGGGTCTTTCTTTGTATCCCTCAATAAGGTTTTGTAATTTCTTGCACAAAGTACTGTAAATGCCCATAGCTTATAACATTTATTCCTAGGTACTCTATAGTTTCTGTTGCTACTTAGAGTAGAGTTTTCTTTACTAATATACTTTTCAATGGATTATTACAGATATTAGGAACCCTGCTGATTTATAGATATTAATCTTATCTGCCACCACCTTGCTGAACTCTCTTACTAACTGTAATAGTAAAATATCTACATATCAACTTGGATTTTCTGTATAATCACTTGCCTCCAAGTATGGACAATTTCGTCCCTTTCTTTCCAGTTCTCATACTTTTTATTTCTTCTTCTTATCTTCCCGCAGTAGTTGGAACTTCCAGAGATGACAGCAGGCATCCTCACCTTGTTTCTGACCTTTATGAGAAAGAGCTAAAGTTTCGCCATTAAATGTGATGTTTGCTGTCATTTCTACCCTAGTGATTCTCAAACTTGGTTTGTGTCAGAATCACTTGGAGAACTGAAAAATAAAAGCAAAAAACACCACAGATACCAGGTTTATTGGAAAAGGAAATGGCCTGGACCTTTGTATTTTTGCCAAGTTTCTCAGGTGATCCTGCTACCCACCGAGGAATAAGAACCACTGTTCTACACGAACACCCTTTGTGGTAGGAAAGCTCCCTCCTAGTTCCAGTGAGCTCTTTTTTTTTTTTTTTTCCTTTTTTGTCTTTTTTACTGACCGGTGACGGGATCGCAACCCTCGGTGTTGCGCCCGCACCACGCTCAGCCAGTGAGCGGGAACCGGTCTCCACATGGGATCCGAACCCTCGGCAGGAGCGCCGCCACGCTCCCAAGCGGCGCACTATGCAGTGTGCCACCAGGCCGGCCCAGTGAGCTCTTTTTTAAAAAAAATCATACATGGAAGGTGTTTTACTAAATGCTTTTTTCTTGAAGTCTTTTAAGATAATCTTTAGATCATATTTTTTCTTTTATCCTGATAACGTGGCATATTACATACATAGATTTCTTAATGTTAAGCCACGCTTATACTCCTAGGAAACTTTTTATATGGTCATATATATGTAGTATGTTTTTAAATACGATCTTTTAAAGAATTGCATATCTAGCTTGTTCTTCCTTCCTTCCTTTCTTTCTCTTTCTCTTTCTCCTTCCTTTCTCTCTTTTCCTCTTTCTTTCTTTCATTTTTTAAAATCTTACATCAAGGTTCATATGTGAAATTGGCCTATAACTGTCTTTGCTTAAATAGTCCATATTAAATTTCTTGTCTAATAAGAGGAGTTGCGTAGCTTTCTCTATTTTTCTTTTCTCTGGAAGAGTTTGAATAAGATTAGTAAAGTAGAATTAGGTTCAGCTATAAGTGACAGGAAACCCAAATTATAATAGAGTAAACAAAATTTATTATGAACTAAGCATCAGGGACATGCAAATCAAAACCACATTGAGATATCTCATGCAAGTTAGACTGGCCATTATCAAAAAGACAGAGAATGGGGCCGGCCCGGTGGCGCACTGTGATAGTGCGCCGCTTGGGAAGTGCAGTGGCGTTCCCGCCGAGGGTTCGGACCCCACATACAGACCGGCCGCTCACTGGCTGAGTGAGGTGCGGGGGCAACACCGAGGGTTGCGATCCCGTTGCCGGTCCCGGTCCGGTACGGGCGCAACACTGAGGGTTGCGATCCGTTGCCGGCCACGAAAAAAGACAAAAAGGAAAAAAAAAAAAAAAGACAGAGAATAACAAATGCTGGTGAGGATGAGGAGAAAGGGGAACCCTCCTACACTGTTGGTGGGACTGTAAATTAGTGCAGCCATCATGGAAAACAGTATGGAGCTTCCTCAAACAACTACTGATAGAACTGCCACATGATCCAGCAATCCCACTGTTAGGTGTATACCCAAAGGAATGGAAATCATCATGTCTAAGGGATACCTGCACTCCCATGTTTATCACAGCTCTATTTACTATAACCAAGAGTTGGAACCAATCTAAATGTCCATTGACAGATGATCGGATAAGGAAAATGTGATATATATATACACAACGGAATACTACCCTGCCGTGAAAAAGAAATGAAATTCTGCCATTTGCAGCAACATGGATGAACTTAGAGAAAATTATGTTAAGTGAAATAAGCCAAGCACAGAAGGAGAAATACCACATGTCCTCACTCAAAAGTGGGAGCTAAAAAAATGAAGCAAAGAAAGAAACAACAATCACAATAATTCATTGAGCTTTCAAAAAGAGAGAAGGGAACCAAGGCCATTAGAGGTGGGAAAAGGGGAGTTAGTGAGAAATTGGTAAAGGGCCACAAAAAATGATTATGTTGTATAATGTTGCATATACTAATTATGCTGATTTGATCATCATATATTGCACACAGGTAGTGATATTCAATGCTGTTCCTCACAGATATGTACAATGAATCATGTTTCAATTTTTAAAATCTATTCTGATTAGTAGAGAAGTCTACTTCTCTGTTGTAAAATTCCAGGTGGGTGGTAGAGCTGATGTGGCAGCCCCAAACTCACCAGAGACCCAGGTCCCTTCTGTCTGGTTGTCCCGCTGAAGACTTCCCACTGGGGGCTCCCTCACACAGCACTGCCTCCTCCTACAGGCGTCATTAAACTCTCTTCACAACACTGGCTTCCAAATGACACCCTCCCCCCACCTTCAGCCAACATCTGTCTCTGCTGGGATCACAGTCTGGATTGGGTCTCTTTCACATCTTAGCCATGCCAGGGTTCCACTCGGCCCACGGTAATGCGTGTCCCTCTGCCACACCATTGGTAGAGGGCTGCTCGCTCCCACCACACTCTCTGTCCTCACCTAACCAGCATCAGTGCACCTGTTACCTTCAGACTCTTCTGGCCATGAGTCAGGCAGCTTTTTCTGAGCCCCCATATCCTAGGGGACACACTTCCCTTCATGAACAGCATTGCCAGTAGGCCAAAAATCCTCTCTAAAAATAAATTCTTTCAAGTTTCTTGCTAACTCTTCTATTTTCCCCTTATACACCCTCAGGATGGGTGGTGAACTAAAGATCACAAAAATTATTTTCTTAGTCTGTTAGTATTCTCTGCATAGCTGGGCTATAATCTATTGTTCTCCGCCTTCGGGGCTTCGGCTGAAACTTGGTTAAAACTCTGTAGTGTGTGTGTGTGTGTGTGTGTGTGTGTGTGTGTGTGTGTGTGTGTGTGTGTGTAATGAGCATATATTACTTTGGCAATCAGAAAAAAATAAATGTTTAGGCAGTTTAAAATAGACTAACTGCAGAAAACGAACCAGATTTACCTATAGATTATTATCTACTGGCAAAGCTATCAGATTACTCAATTTGTTCCAAAATTTACCATTTCAGAAAAACTACATTTTTGTATACAATACCATGAGTGACTTATTAAAGTGAATACTATTCAATCATTAAAAGGAATACTTTTCTAGATTTATTGACATAAAAATGTTTTACAGTACGTTAGTTTGGAAATGGTTCCCAGTGTCGAGTAATGAAAGAATGTGGAGATTATGACCTGTAAGTGTTTTATAAAATGCTACCCAGTGCTTGCAGTTCTTGCAGTGGGAAAGAGGACACTGTCACAATCACCCTTGACTCCTGCATTTCTCTTGCAAGCACAAGCAGAGCATCAGCCAAGCCTACTGCTTTATTGACTTCAGAATGTATTCACACCCTCACCACTTGCACCGTCTCCTGCTGCCACCCAGGGACACATCACCACGGTCTGTCACTGGACACCTGCGCAGCCTCCCAACTCGGTTTCTTGCTTCTGCCCTTGCCTCTCCCTAACCCCCCATTCCGCCCCCAGGGTCTACCTCAACACAGTGAGTAGAGGGATCCTGTTGAGACACAAGTTAGCTCATGTCACTGCTATGCCTAAAACCCTCCATTGGTTTCCCATCTCAGAAAGCCAAAGTCTTTACAGGGTGTGCAAGGCCTACACACACGACTCGTGTAGATCCTCATAAATTCTCTGACCTCCTCTCCTACTACAGTGGCTCTCACTCACTGCATTTCAGGCTCATTCAGGCCCTTCCATTGTTCCTCAACATGCTAGAAATGCTCCTGCCTTCCTAGGGGGAGGAAGGGAGCTTGGCCATTGGCCTTCCTTCTGCCAGGAACGCTCCCCACTTATCTACATGGCTACCCCTATTTCCCTCTTCAGGTATGTTGAGCAAGAGGCTTGGAAACACATCAATACACATCACCTGGCAGGCTGGAACTCATGGTGAGGAGGATTAACAGAAACAAGGGCCCCTTCTCTGAGTACCCAGTGGAGAGGCATCTTGGGCAGAGGCTCAGATGGATACACCATTGGGGTTTGGAACTGCCTTGTTGCTCTCCTTTCTACAGGGCAGAGATGAGAGTGGGTCCTGCATGAGAGAAATAAAAATTTTAGATTCAGTCGCCAAGCATTCTTGGCAGACGTTTAGGGAAAGTTCTAGAAAATGCCAGCTTGCTTAGCACTTGGAATTCTTGGAGGCTCCTGATCCAGTGAGAAACTGGATTCAGGCACAGTCACTCTCACTGCAGTAGAGAGAGGGAGCCCTATAGGCATCACCAGAGAATCCTCTTTTTTTCATTCCATCAGGTGTTATTTTGTTTGGATTTCTATGTAACTTTTTGTTTTGACATAATAAGAACTCAAAAGTCTGTACGGAGTCCCGAGTACCCTTCACCCTACCTCCCCAGCAGTGGCACCATACATAACTATAGTACATGATCAAAACCAGGAAACTGACCAGTTCGCAAGACTACAGATCTTACTCAGTTTTTACAGGTTTTTAAACTTGTATCCATAGGCGTGAGAGTGTGTGTGTGTGTGTGTGTGTGTGTGTGTGGCTCTATGCAATTTCATTGAATGTGCAGATTTGTACAACAACCACCACAATCAAGATATAAACTATGACAACAAAAGCACTCCTTCCCAATACCCCTTTGTACTCATACCCACCCCCTACTGCACTCTATCTTTGTCTTCTCACGATCACTAATATCTGTTCTCCAGATCTACGGTTTTGTCATTTTGAAAATGTTATATAATCAAAATCAAACAGTATTTAACCTCTTTGAGACTGGCTCTTTTCACTCAGCATCATTTTCTGGAGATACATTCAAGCTGTTGCTTGTATCAAAAATTGGTTCCTTTTTATTGGTGAGAAGTCCTTCACAGTACGGCAGTACCCACTTAGTTTTACCGTTCATCCACTGAAGGACACCTGGATTGTCACTAGTATGGGGATATTATAAATAAATTACTATCAACATTTATGTCCAGGTTTGTGTGTGAGTGTATGTTTTCATTTCTCTGGGGTCGATGCCCATAAGTGCAATTGCTGGATCATATTTGCATGTTCGGTTTTTAGGAAACTGCCAGACTGTTGTCAAGAGCAGCTGCACCATTTTACGCAAGTGATTCTGTTTTTTTTTTGTTTTTTTTTTTTTTTTTTGTCTTCTTCGTGACCGGTAAGGGGATCGCAACCCTTGGTGTGGTGTCACCCGCACCGCACTCAGCCAGCGAGCGCACCGGCCAGTCCTATATAGGATCCGAACCCGCAGCGGGAGCGGTGCTGCGCTCCCAGCACTGCACTCTCCCAAGTGCACCACGGGGCCGGCCCTGCACGTCCTCACCAATGTGGTATTGTTGCTATTTTCTATTTTACCCATTCTGATAAGTACATATTGACATCTCATTGTGGTTCTAATTTGCAGTTCACATTAATGATGTTGGACATCTTTTCATGTGCTTGTTCATCACCTATATCTCCACCTTAGTGAAGTGTCTGTTCCTGTCTTTTGCCCATTTTATAATTGGATTATTTGTTTTTTCACTGCTGAGATTTCAGAGTTCATTTGCAAACATTTTCTCCTACTCAGTAGTTTGTCTTTTCATCCTCTTAACAGAGTTTTTTTTAGAACTAAAGTTTTTTGTTTTTTTTTAAATTTTGATGAAGTTCAACTTAGTAACTTTCTGTTTTATGGATGGTACTGTTAGTCATGTCTAAGACCTAGATCCGACAGATGTTCTATATTTTATTTTAAAAGTTTTATAGTTTTGCATTTAAACCCATGATCCATTTTGAATTAATCACAGCATATTACATGATGTTTATGTCAAAGTTCATTTTCTGCCTATGGATGTCCAATTGTCCCAGGACCATTTGTTGAACAGACTGTTTATCCTTCCTCCATTGCATTACTTCTGCTTCTCTGTCAAAACTTACACTCTAAACACCCCCCACGCTTATTTTTCTCCATAGCACTTTTCACCTAATAAGTATTTTACTCATTTTGATCTGTTATCTGTACCCACCACAATTCCCCAAAAGAATGTAAATTCCACGAGGGCAAGGTTTTTGTCTTTTTTATTCATTAGTACATATCAGTGATTGATACCTATAGGTGCTCAAAAAATAGTTGTTGAACAGATAAAAAAAGAAAACAAACAGTGAAACATAAAAACTTTTCTGCAACTAATATCTAAAAATGTTGAATGAAATATAATGTAAAATTTTTTAATTGCAGAGCTAATCTCACAAGAAAGTGAACCCCAAGGTCCCAGAGAGAAGTGAAACCTAGAAGGGAGGTGGTTAAGTTGACTCTGCAGCAACCCTCACGATGAGGCAGGAGGCAGTTCTGATCCAACTTACAACTAAGAGCTTAGTTTTTAGTATGAGATGAGGCTTAAGTCTGTAAAAGTGTGAACATGGAACTGAAACCACCGCATAAAGCCAGGACATTCAAATAGACCTGCGACCTAGATAAATGAAGACCAGGAAAACGTTGTTCTCTGAAAAACACAGTAGGTAGGTTAGGGGGAAAAAAAAGTCTCCCTCCATATGAAATCAAACCTGTAGCTCATGAAGCTTTGAAGTCCAAATTTATACTACCCATTTGGTAGGAGAAAGCCCAACTTAAAGAAACTAACAAGAATTAGCCCTAGACTGATTGAAATTTCTAGGTCTTGGCAGAGGAGAGGTACATGATGATACAGACCACACAAAACTCCCATGGGAAAAAATTATCCCCACTGAAGATAAGCTCACAATTAAAACTCACAACTGAGATAAAGATCTGAAATGAGCAATAAGCAGATACAGTAAATAGCAGAATTAGCCCTTGATAGAGTTTGGATGTGTTGTCCCTACAAAACTCATGCGGAAATCTAATCCCCAACGTGACAGCATTGGAAGCTGTTTGAGTCATGGGGGCAGATCCCTCATGAATGGATTAATGCTCTCCCTGAGGGAGGGGGGCCTGAGTGACTTCTTGCTCTATTAGTTCCCATAAGAGCTGGTTGTTTAAAAGACCCTGGCACCTCCCCTCTCTCTCTCTCTTGCTTCCTCTCGCCATGTGATCTGCTTGTACCTGTCGGCTGCCTGCCACTTTCTGCCATGAGTAGAAGCAGCCTGAGGCCCATACAAGATGCAGCTGTCCCAGAATTATAAGCCAAATAAACCTCTGTTCTTTATAAATTACCCAGTCTCAGGTATTCTGTTACAGCAACACAAACAAACTAATACAGCCCTCAACAAAGTGAAGGTATTAGAACAATAATCTAAAACATTGTAAGATAAGTATGTTCAAAATGATTAAAGAGAAAAACAAAAGAACAGAAACTATAACAAAAGAATAAAAACATGATAAAACAGATGGAATTGAATATACTGAATATAATTTTTTAAAGTAGTCAGTGAGACTAAATATTTAATGAACAGATTAAACAGAAGGTTGACCTTTACTTAAGAGGCAGATCTGAGAGAATGAACTAGAAAGCAAGACAGAAGAATCTAACAGAGGGAGTAAACCAGGAAGGAGTAAGATGCAGGATACAAAATCAGGGATGAGACAAAGGGACTCTCCAGAATGAGGGTAAAAGGAGATCCCAGGAGGATATCTGTGTACTTGGCATGGAGGGCAAACAGCCCAGACTAGAACGGTGTGGCTGAAGAGGCAGATACATTGAGGACTGCCACCACTCTGGCTTCTGCTGCTGTACCCTCTGATGATGTATGCACCAAAACAAGCCCGTCCACCAGGACAGAGGGGGCCTCGCAATCCAGGAATGGGGAATACAGCTCTAGAAATTCCTAGGAGGAGGCTGTGCAGCTGTCCAGAGAGAACTCAGTCCATATTGAAGGAGAAGGGAGGTGTCCAAGAAAAACAAAAATATTATTGGCGTGATTGGTCTTGTAGAGGAGAGTACCAAAAAGCCACTGGAAGTTGAAGAAAGAATCAGAAATTGGGTCAAAGATAAGCAAATTGAAAAGGTGGGGAAAAAGAGACCATCATTAATATCAGGAAAAGATAAAAAAATTAAAAAGTAAATGTACATCTGTATACTACAACACTTAGCCTGAACAATATTTGCATGGGCACAATAATATGAACACGAAATAGTCAATTACACAAAAGCTGTAATTTAATATTCTCTAGTGGGATTGTGGGAGGGGGAAGCAGAAGTCATGGTGGTATAAGAGAACTAAATTCTTAAATGCCATCATAAGAAGTTCACAGAATGTCTAATATTGTACATCAAAAGAAAGCATAATGTACACATTATTTAGAAATATGGAGATAAGTAAATGCCAAAAATAAAAAGTCAAAATTGTCAGAAGTGGTGGAAAAAGGGGACAGAACAAAGGAAGGAGGTTAAGAAGCCCCTATAAGCTACAAGTTCTTTATTATGTGTGACTTCTAAACTTAAAGACATGTATTACTTTAATAAAATAAACACTGATTTAAAAAAAAAAAAAAGAGAGAGAGACAGTGCCATGTTGTCTGAAATAGCAGAGACAGGATGCTCCTGTTCTTTTTCTCCTGGTATGATTCAGCGGCGCAGGTTATATATTAAGATTCCAGGAACTAATGGAGCAGCACATGTTAAGCATATTCCCTGGCTTGTGCCCCAGCCACAGTCTGGTAGTGACCTTACTTCTAAGGATTTTGTCTTGCAATTTGTTAATCCTTTTCTTGTATTGTTGCTTTCAAGTTTAATTGAGCACACTTCCTCCTTTAACTACAGATAATGTAATTTTGGTGCTGAAAGGATAAAGAGCACTTGAGTCACATACAAAAAACTTCTGCTTGATTTGATCTAATCATTGTGTGTTCCGAAAACAGATTAGCAAATTGTTGTATATTAAATATTCTATTGTAAATTTCAACATTATGTTCTTGGGGGGGGGGGGCAGGGAACTGGCCCCAACCAACAATAATGACAGTGCTCTTTAAGACTTTCTACCATTGGAAAGTAGATTTCAAAGAGCATTTGGAATGTATAGATTTGTAAAGTTTGTTTACTTAATTTTCCCACAGAGCCTATGAAAGAAATTCGTCAAGAAGAAATGAGCACTTACTGAGTGTCTATGATGTGTCAGGCACTGTGCTAGGGACTCTACTAATCTATCGTCTACTTTAATCCTGGCAACCACCACAGAAGTAGATGGAATTATTTCCACTTTACATGTAAGGAAACCAGAGCCCAATGATATTAACTAATTTTCCCGAAGCCACACAGCTAGTAATTCAAACCAACCATCAAATCTTTACACAAGAAATGTATATATTTACAATTCCCAGGGTTAATTTGAGCTTTATTTTGAGTGCTCTGTGATTCTGCAGGGCTTTAATGCTTCAGCAACCACATATGATTTAGTATTGTTTTGAGAGGGAAACTTTGAAGACAATGACCTAGTGAGAATTTTTAAAGTATGACTATCTCTTCTGATGTAATAGACTTGATACCAACAAATATTTATTGATCCAATGATTAACTACATGGCAATGTGTGATTTAAATGGCCATATTAGAAGAACACTGTAACAAGGACAGAGTAACTCAAATGGAATCAAAATAACCCCATCTCTTATGGTCTTGTGACCTTGAGCAAATTGCTTCAGCTTTCTAAGATAAAACTCTAGGACTGGTGGTATCTATTTCTCAGGGTGGCTATGGCCATTAAAAGTGAAAAGTCCACAGTAAGAATTCAAAATTTACTATTATTATAAAGGGTTCATAGCTGCAGCTGAAGCACTCCCTCTCACTATGTACATGAAATTACACTGAATGCATGAACCTGAATGTTTGCTAAGTGAGAGTGCACAGGAGATCTCTCGTGTTAGCACTGAGCAGAGAGGAGCTCCCAGAACTTGGCTGAGCCTCCCCTGACAGACTGTGACTTAGGAAGGCAGCTATTTTGTAAGGATTACCAACTATGTAAGTTTGACATTGGCTTTGACACAGGTGAGGAAACCAAAAGTTCATTCCCTGCATCATGTTACCCTTCCATCAGATATCTACCTTCTACCTGTGCACATGTGACGTAATGTGCTGACATATCGACAAACCGCAAAAGAGAAAATACCACCTGGCAAACAGAGCATAACCAAACCAACATTTGAAAAGGGAAATGAACAACAGCAGATAGCAGGTCACCTTTTAAAGGAACTAGGCTAGCCCAGCCCTGACCTGGAACCAGATGACACCTAGAGAACATTGTCTTGGATGGTAACACATGACTTTTATTTTCATCAATAATTTTCTAACAAATAACAAAGTTGAATTATCTTTATTTTTTGAGAGAGTCTGGATGTTTTGTAGAGCCTTATTCCAGGATTTCATGTCCTCCAGATAATTTATTTATTCCCTGAGTACAATATTTAATAAAATCTCATGCAGTCTTTCTATGATATTACATTATCCCACCCCATGTGTATCCTACCACCTAACTCCATCTCTTCCAAAGTATATTGCACCATGATAGTGTTCTTCCAATCTGGCAACATCAAAACCAAAAACTTATCAAATACTTTGGTCTACCTACTGTATTCACATATAATTAAAGAAATCACAATGTTATTACATGTACTGATGAATGTGAACTGTATTTCACTGCCACTTTTATTGCATTTCTTTTTGCAAGTCATATTATAACCAACAAAGCAATTATATTTACGCACTCTATGGTAACTCACTCAACAATACTGAGAACTATTATTGCTGGGCACCATGACAGCTGTTAAAGATTCATTAGTTGCACATCTTAGTGCTCATGGAGAGACACAGAGCATAGGGATTAGTGAGGTCTCTGACTCCGAAGCCAGTCTTCTTGGGGTCAAATGCTGTTTCTGATCCTTACCAGCTGTGTGATCTTAGGAAAGTAACTCTAGTTCCCTATATCCCAGTTTCCTCATCTGTAACAATAATAGTGTCTATTTCATAGGCCTTTTAGGAGGAATAATATTTATATTACATTTATTATGTTTATACAGTTTATTATGGAGCTGTACCTAGTACATGAGCAATATCATATAAATGATCATTAAATAAAATGGAACTCATTTTCTATTGGGGGAATCAGATAATAAATACATAAATAAATAAGAAAATTATAGTCTAGTCAAGGGGACACAGATCAAGCAAGCCATTTACAATATGATTTAAAAATAGTGGCAGGCTAGGCTACTTGGATGAATTCTCCTGCTGAAAACAACTGATCACAAAAACAGCTTCAGTTTTGATAGCTGCTGGAGAAAAATGGACAGAATTATAAGCGTGGGGTTTACCTAAAGCAGAGAGATTAGTAGGAGATCCTCCCCTTATTAAGGCCCCAAAGGGGCCTGATGATTTCCAAGTCAGGATATGGGAAAACCAAAAGTAAACTATGCCCACATCCACCCACAGGTCTACATGGACTGTTCAGTTACTTTGGCATGAAAAGATCTGGAGGGGGAGGGAGGAAAAGAATTAATGGACTTGTCCCTTGAAGGATGTGACAATGAACTAGTGCTTACATGGATGTATTGTTTTCATTGTCCAAAAAACCTCAAGCCATGAGCTTAGTTTAAAGTGTGTCGGGCCTTAAAAAACCAACGCCACCTTAAGTGCCATTACAAGCAGCACCATTATGGGCCCACAAGGGCGTATTAACGTGGCAGCCTAAGACGTCGCTGGGAGGAAGTAGGGTGGGGGTGTCTGCGGGAACCTTGCCTAAGCCCTTATTGGCCAA
>NW_007738236.1:0-920 GCF_000696425.1 Galeopterus variegatus | reverse complement strand
CCCTATCAGCTTCGGCATGCTGTCTGGAACAGCAGATCAATTTAGTACTGGATTCCAACAGACTGCTATCCCAGCCCCCTACCAGGACCAGGTTAGGGCAACAGTGTTAGCAGCATCGAAAAAGTTGGCTGAAGGGCCCAGTGAGCCCGCAATGGCCAGGGTCACCCAGCGACCCTCCGAGGACCTGCCCTCTTTCATAGTTCGGGTGGAACAGAGCATACAGAGGAAGTTTCCCCCACGTCCTCTCCGGGACCAGTTTATAAAAATGCTAGTGTGGGACAGAATGACTGCTGACCACAAGCTTGCCTGTGCCAGGCTCAAAAATGGTTCTATGGAAAAGTGGGTCATTGCCAGTAGAGACGTTGGAAGCTACCAACAACAAACCAGGGCCTTAACTTCCGCTCTACAAGCTCAAGCGGAAACCCTTGCAGGTGCTATGACTCAGGCTCTTAGTGTCAGGATCCCTAAGGAGAGCCCCAGCCAACCCTCCCATAGGGGTCAATGTTATGGCTGTGGGGAACAAGGTCATTTCCAAAGGGACTGCCCCAACCGGAAAAACAAAAACTTTCCCTCTACGCCATGCCCTAGGTGCGGTAAGGGGCCTCACTGGAAGCGTGAGTGCCGGTCTAAGTTTGACAAGGACGGAAAGCCTTTAAACTAGAGGAGGGGCAATCCCCAGCCCGATCACCCCAAGGGGATACAAAGCCAGCGCCTCTATGCTCTACCAGGCGGCCAGTACCCCAGGCTCATTGGACTATACCTATAGTCCCTGGTTTAAGACCAAAAATGAATCGTAAAATTCAAGGCAAAGAGTTCCGATGCCTCGTTGACACGGGGGCAGATCGAACAGTCCTTAGACGGGAGGAAGTCCCTTCAAGCTGGAAGTTAGTTCCAGGCCCCCAAATTTTGGGAGTAGGGGG
>NW_007738235.1:44738-45832 GCF_000696425.1 Galeopterus variegatus | reverse complement strand
AGGATGACCGGTGCACTCACAGTGCTCACTGGCTGAGCACAGTGCAGCCGGTCTCAAAAAAGGATAAAAAAAAAAAAACAACTCATCATCTATTATTATTAGGTTATTAAAGTGGGCAAGAAAAGTAACATAACAGCAAGCATTGTAAAAATCCTACCTATATTCCCTAGATATATTCCCAATATCAGACTCTGGATATAAGCAAGAAGCTAGAATCTTACCTAAGTAACAAGAATCATAATAATTACTATTAGTGAGAAAATGAGATAGCTTTTCCAAAAAACAAAAGCTACACATAGAAATACAATGGAAGTCAAATAAAAATAGTTTTCCCTCAGTGCTGTGGAAAATATAGGGTCACTCTCACAAAGCTGTGATAAAAATTTTAATATTTTGATTAGCTTTCGTGGAAAAGAATTTGACAATTGTTAGTCCCGTTTTACAGAAAAAAATAAATGAATAACTAAGAAGGCTAAGATTCACACTAAGTCAATGCTACCACAAGAAAAAGGCGAAACAATAAATGTTAATACATCTTATCAGCTGCCTAACTTGGACATTCTCATCCACTCAGTGAGAAGGCCATTAGCCTCTCCCCAAATTTGCCGATGTTTATAGATTGACTGAAAAGACTAGGTGGCAATTCAGTCAATAACCTTTGACACAAATTCAGACAAATCTTGTGCTCCTCACAATGACAAATTACTGTAGAAAATTAACTGTCGAAAATGCAGCAATATGGTGAAGATTGATCATTTTATTCTTGCAAGTCTGCTTTGAGTTAGAGTAACAGCCTCATTTGGACACAGATGGCACTTACAGGGAAGGACAGATCAAGTCCTCATCTCAGCTGAAAAGAAGATGAATTTCCATGGGATAAGAAGGGTGATGATTCTTTTTCCCAGAGAAAGAGCTTATGTTTTGTGAGTGCCTCTTTGAGATTACCTTTTACAGTCTCTGCAAAGATGAACATCATATTTTTAAACGTTTCGTCACCACTTCTGAGTGAACCACCTAAAGGCAATTGTAGCCTCATGCTTCAACTTTTGTTGGAAGTAGTTTGAGAAACTTTCCTTTAACTTGTATGTACTTTA
>NW_007738235.1:43516-43949 GCF_000696425.1 Galeopterus variegatus | reverse complement strand
CCAGCTATATTCTCTGAGAAAAAATTATTGCTTTTGTTTGCACCTCAATTTCCTGGTATGAAGAATGGAACAACCGTAGTGCTTGCCTTAAGTTGATTAATTTATGGAAGGTGTTTAATCCATAACCAGAACAGAGTAAATGCTCAATGTAATGATAAGAGTGGTACATTCCTCATCTATTTCTGTTGTTATGCTGCTTGTGTTATTGACAATTGAGCATTATGCCTCTGAAGTTCTCCATAGAAACATCCTATCCACAACCTCCAAGACAAAAGCACAACGAGAGACCCAAGATTCAGCAAAGTCGTGTTAGCAGATACTGCCCCAAACACCTGCTTCCTGCAAGCACTTGGTCTCTACTTAACCTGGTTACAGGGCTGGCCCGGTGGCGCACTGCTACAGTGCACCGCTTGGGAGTGTGGCGGCGCTCCCA
>NW_007738235.1:39719-41569 GCF_000696425.1 Galeopterus variegatus | reverse complement strand
GCAAAGAGAATGGGACGGGAGACACCCTGATACTTCAGATGGAAAGCATGCTTGTGTGTGATAACTGACTTAGCAGATCAAAATAAGGCTGCATCTTTAGTTGTCAGGAGTAAATCTAAGAAACGCTCTGATTTGCATGACAAAACCACAAAAGGCTTCCAATCATCTGAGTAAAGGAGTTAAGGTTAGTGTAAAAACAGGAGGATTGGTTGGAAAAATGTCGAGTACAATAAAAACTTACAGTGCTTTTATAATATGGCTGCAAATTTTTTGACAGACCTGTGCATCTTCTTGGATTTGGGCAGACTTGTGACTTGTGACTGCTCCAAACAAGACAGTTCAGCAAGAGTGATGCCATGTGACTTCTGATGCTAGGTTATAAAAGTTCATGCAGCTGCTGCCTTGGGTGTGGAAACATAGGCTCTTGGAGCCATGCAAGAGATCCAACGACCCTGAGACCACCATGGTGGGAGACCACATGTGGGTATTCTCACTGACAGTTTCACCGGAGCCACCCTTCATACATCCCAATCAAGGCCAGGATTGAAGGAAGCATCTTGGAATCAGATTGTTCATGCACAGCTGTTCTGTCCTCTTGTCATTTGAGTCACCTCCAGTCATGATGCCACCCTAGCTGAAGCCACAGCATGGTGGAGAGACATGAATCATCCTTGTTTTAATTCTTAATTATTAATTAAGAATTCTTAATTCCCTTTCTTAATTCTTTACCCACAAAGGCTGTGAGCATAACAGTCGTCATTTCTTACTACTAAGTGTTAGGGGGAAGGGTGGAGTTGTTATTCAGCAATACCTAACTGGAATAAGACCCACATTAGGTAAAGAACTCCACATAACTCTTCTCTATACTAGGGAGCTGCTCTTAAATCCCAGCAGATTACCGGAGGGTAAAACAGAGTTTACTGGATAGCAGAGGTAAATATCAGGCACATCAGAGAGCAGAAGTATTACATCAAAAACAGAGTGTGCACAAAAATTTAGCTACTAAATCTTAAAGCTGCCAACATTCTTACTTCACTTGGCACACAGAAAGCTCATAGCTAAGGTGCAGCTTCCAGGCTTTATATTGGAAGAGAAAAGCCAGGCAAACAATCAAGAAAAAAAGTTAGCAAAACCAAAAATATCTAGGGAGATAAAAACTTAGAAAACAAATAAAAGCTTCACTATCATTAATATCCAGAGAAATAAGAGAGGATTCTATAAAAATAACATTATGAAAAAAATTCTAATTCTTGAAATAATATAGCAGAAGCAAACAATTTAATAGAAGGGTTTGAAAATAAAGTTTAGAATCTCTTGGGAGAATAAGTAAAAGAATGTAAGTGGAAAATTAGAGGGAAATAATTTTTTTAAAATAGTCTTTGTAGTCCAAAATTTTTTAAATTATAAATTCCAAAAAGAAATGAGAGAAAATTAAAAGAGAATCAATCCACGAAAACTACCCAAATTAAGTACATGTTATAAAAGGTTGTAAAGAATGTGCAGTCCAGTAGATGCAAACAGATCCATCTAGGACCCATCACTGTGAAAATTAAAAACACTTGAAACAAAGAAGTGATCCTAAAAAATTTCAGAGATAGAAAGAGCAAGAAAAGAGAAAACATGTTTAGATAAAAGATTCAAAATCGAAATAGCAGTGAACTTCTCAATGGAAATGCTGTGTATTAGCTATCTATTGCTGCATAACCAATTATACCCAAAGTTAGTGGATTAAAACAAGAACTTATTACCTCACAATTTTTGAGTCAAAAATCTGGGAGTGATGTAGCTGGGTGCTTCTGGCTCATTCAAAGTGTGGCTAGGCTGTAGTCATCTCAAGGATCAACTGGGAG
>NW_007738235.1:36933-38992 GCF_000696425.1 Galeopterus variegatus | reverse complement strand
GGAGAACAAATGCCCCAAACAGAAGCCACAGTTTTTGCCTGCTATCAGAAGTGACATCCCACCCCTTTTGCCAAAGTCTATTCATTATAAGTGAATAACTAGATTTGGTCCACACTCAACAGGAGAGAACTGCAAAGGTCAGTACCAGGAGGTGGAGATAACTTGGGGCCATTTTAGAGGCTGCCTGCCACATCTGTGTTAGAATACAATTGAGCAATGCTTTAAAATTCAGAGGGAATAAATTTGTCCAAGCTAGCGTTCTATACCCAAAGTAATAATTATGTGTGAACATAGAATAAGAGCATTTTCAGACTTGCAAGCTCTCACATTTTACCTTGCATGCACCTTTTCTCCATTTAGTAGATGCTGCATGTACCACCCACATTCTCCACGTAGACAGAGGCACTGATTCCCCAGCTTCTGGAGATGTTGGCTGCTGGATGCTCATAGCTATGTCCTTCTTTGGCAATTGCACTTAACTAAAGTTAATGTCCCTTCCCCCAGGGCAGTTTACATCCAATGACCGGTCAAGGGGGGAGGGTACAAATACTAAGTCATCTATCCTCAATTTGCAATAACTCTGAAGGGCCATCCCAGCTTTAGAGCTATCTTTTGATTCAGCTGAGAACTTTGTTCTGGGTTGTAGTTCAACTTCTCATTCTGCCTACCTCTTTCACTCCTTCACAAGTGTTCTGGGAGCATTACTAAATAAATTTACTGCACTCAGATTTTCTTATTGAGACTACTTCCTGTGGAATCCAACCCAAAACAATTGTTACCAGAAGTGATTGAGGAAGCAGAGTATAAAAATGAGAGTTTGCANACCCAAAACAATTGTTACCAGAAGTGATTGAGGAAGCAGAGTATAAAAATGAGAGTTTGCATCTAGATCATCACCTGCTAGCTGGCCATAAGAGCTCAACCATGGGAGGTGATTGATGTGATAACAGCAACTGGCATATTATTAAAACATACATTGATTATAAAGTCAGATGGAAAGCAAAACAGTATGGAGGTTCCTCAAACAACTACAGATAGAGCTATCATATGATCCAGCAATCCCACTTCTGGGTATATACCCAAAGGAGTGGAAATCATCATGTTGAAAGGATACCTGTACTCCCACGTTTATCAGAGCTCTATTTACAATACCTAAGAGTTGGAACCAACCTAAATGAACAACTGCATAAGTAAAATGTGTACATATATTCAATGGAATACTACTCTGCCATAAAAAAATAATGAAATTCTGCCATTCACAGCAACATGGATGAACTTAGAGAAAATTATGTTAAGTGAAATAAGCCATGCACCACATGTCCTCACTCATAAAAGGGAGCTATAAACAAAACAAAACAAAACAAAGAAAGAAAGATACAATGATCACAATAATTAGTTGAACTTTCTAAAGAAGAGAACAGAACTGAAGCCAACAGAGGTGGTGGTGGGGTAGTGAGAAATCAGTAAGGGCCAGAAAAAATGATTACACTATATAAGGTTGAATATACTAATTATCCTGATTTGAGCATCAAATATGTACACACGGGAATTGATTATTCAATGTTGTACCCCACAGATATGTACAATCAATTATGCTTCAATTAAAAAAAAGAAAAAGAAAAAGGCAAAAGGGTCATGTGAATAAATCTTTTGCTTTAATTAACATGTAATAAATAATAAATTGAGATATAAGACAAAAATATTAAGTATTGATACAATCCATTAATAAATTGATATTTGTAACCATAAAAAAAAAAACACCACAGCAGGTGCCTATCTTAGGCATTTGATAGGTTCAGGAGGAGGAGTTATTATAGAACAATGGAATAAAATGGCAGTGGCTTGTGCTATTGATGCACTGGAGAAGAACAGTGAGGTTCTCATCTGCTGATGCCAGAGACTGAAAAAAGTAAGAATCAAGTCTAAGATTTAATTATAAGTAAAGCAAAGTTCCAAAGAGACTTGTCAACTACAGCAATTGTGCTATGCAAAAATCAGGGAAAGGAGTGGGGCCATAAAAGTTTGTCTGGAGATATCTGGGATGAGGCAGTCAAGAATA
>NW_007738235.1:34575-36322 GCF_000696425.1 Galeopterus variegatus | reverse complement strand
CTCATCTGCTGATGCCAGAGACTGAAAAAAGTAAGAATCAAGTCTAAGATTTAATTATAAGCAAAGCAAAGTTCCAAAGAGACTTGTCAACTACAGCAATTGTGCTATGCAAAAATCAGGGCTCAGGTTGGAAAGGAGTGGGGCCATAAAAGTTTGTCTGGAGATATCTGGGATGAGGCAGTCAAGAATATTCAGGCCTGAGACTCCCCTGAAGCCTCTAGGCCTTCAAAAGTGGCCCACTCCTCTCATTAGAGGCCATCACTCTCCCATTTTTTAAAGATAAAACAGATGCCCTTGCCTTTTAGAACAACACACACACCTCTCAGGATCTACCTCCACTTCTCTTCCTATTTACAGACAAAAAATTAGGGTGAAATTCACAATATTGTATACACACAATATAATCCAGAGAGATTCTGGACCATTAAAAAAGGAAAAGTACTAGACCAAAGAAGCAATAAAATATAGCCAACAGATATAATCAAGATACCTGATAATATGTACAGCTATGGAATCTGAGAAGGCCGAATCAAACTAAATTAAGTATAAAGTTGGATACCATGAATTTATTGATATAGAGACACTCTTTCCCCACTCCACCTTGAAAAACTGATAAGGAGAAGAAAGACCAAACTTAGTTCATAAATAGGTCAGCTCAGTATGTGTGTACAATAACTAACCTTCATCTAATCTAATAACTAATCTAATATATTGCAATTGCAGGACAGTAACTCAGTATGGCCCTGAAAACTAAGATGTTGGAAATCATCCCAGTAGGAAACGCTTTTGGAACTGCACCTGGTAGTCCATATCATTCAGAAAAAGAAATGCCCAAGGCAAAAATATACATACAATTCATGGTGCAAAATCACATGTTTTCTTCTTGGTCAGGGGCTTAGAGGGAGAAAGATTTGCAAACAGGAGCAAGAGGTTCTTAAAGAAGCATGTGAATGGATTTATCTGGGTGGTCAAGAGGCACAAAGACCTTTGTATCACATGGCAATGCCCATTAGAGAGTACCCACCATGGAAGAGGCATTGAGCACCCAAGTAGACACAAGGCTTTAGACAGTGGACTAAATGGTTCAATCAGCCTCTGTCTTTAGACATTCCAGTTTAGTAACAATGGATTCTTGGCCAAAATAGTCTTAAAGGCCATAATGGTGACTATTTGTGGGCCCAATAGCATGAGGACCACCAACCAAGGCTGATCTAGTCTCTGCCAGAACAAAGACCAATTTTGAGTTCCAATATGGCAACATCTCTTCAACCATCTAATTGATTGGCAAGTTGATTTCACAAGACTCTCCACTAAGGAAGGGGCAACTATTCATCTTGACTGGAATCAACACATATTCTAGGTATGCATTTGCTTTTCTTTCTTGCAAGGCACCAGCCATCCCCCCAGGGATCATGACCTAGGACAGATGAATGTGTTCCACCAAAGGAAAAAATAAACCAAGAAAGAGGAGTTCATAAGACTGAGTAATCAAAGATTCCAACAAAATATATAAAAGAAGGGAATCCCCAGGATAACAATTAAGCAAAATCAAGAATGACATTGTGTAGCCATCCTAGACAAGTATCAGTCGAGTATGGAGTAGAACCAAATCCCCAAAAGAGACTTCTTCAAGAAGATAAAAATGACATAAAGACTAAGTATGACATGGCAAATGTTTATAATAAAATGCTATAAGAAAAAAACAGGTGACAAAACTGTGTGTGTGTGTGTGTGTGTGTGTGTGTGT
>NW_007738235.1:32792-33950 GCF_000696425.1 Galeopterus variegatus | reverse complement strand
TGTGTGTGTGTGTGTGTGTGTGTGTGTGTGTACTATGCAAGTATATACTATAAGAATGTATGAAACCACATCCACTAGAAAAAACTTGGCAAAAAAATGTATCAAAACAAATAATTCTGTACATAATTTTTTCCTAATTATTTTGTAAATTTATGCCTTGTCTTATTCTTAAGTGGATTTGGTAAGTTCAGTTCACTATACATTTTTTACATATTATTTCCAGTTTTCACTCTAATTCAGCAAGGTGGAAATTATTTTCATTCTTGCTTGTTTCAGAATATATCACTGTGTCTGAGGGATTAAATAACTTGTTCAAGGTCACGCAAGGAGCTAAGTTATATTCCAAACCCAAAAAGTAGTTTTTTACAGTGATTATAAGTGACTTCCTTTCTACTTTCATTTTTTAAACTTTCTAAAATATAGTTATGTTGATTGTATAGTAAATATAATTTTGTAAAATAAAAAAATAGACTCACTAGCTGTTCAGTGCATATTTATTGAATTTTCAGGCTAACAGAAACAGAACAATTGTCATTCAAAATTCTCTGGTTCTATTTTAAAGAGATTCAGTTAAATTTCACGGTAGGAAATTGTGTTCTCATCCTAAATTGTCCATGCGATTTCAAGAAAGTATGTCATTTTCGCTCAATCTAATAACTATGAATCATTGTATTTAACAACTTAGCTATTATCTACATTTTAGAGCTGCCTAAAGAGATCCTTGTTTAACTAGTATTACAGTTGTTACATAACAAATAGAATTTTCTATAATAGTAGAAAAAATATTTTCGAATAAAAGAGGAAAATATTGTCATCATAAAGAATGTCACAACTATCAGTTCCATTGATAACTTTTGGGTGTTCTCTCCTTACTTTATATAATGTCCTCTAAGGACACTTTAGACATAAAATACAAAATAAAATGGGTGACTTTACAATCAATGTAAAAGCAGCTCATTCATTAAAAATAACTCATCATATTCACTGACGAGATTTAAAAACCTAAGAGCTAGCATGAACTGGAGACGTCCTGAGTTAAAAGTCAATGATTCTGCTCTGTTGTCCCTTCCCCTTCAAATTATAAATGGATATTACGAAAAAAAGAGGTAAAGCTTTTTTTAAAGACTATGCATCACAATTAAGCTCACTTACAACATT
>NW_007738235.1:26920-32293 GCF_000696425.1 Galeopterus variegatus | reverse complement strand
AAAAAAGAGGTAAAGCTTTTTTTAAAGACTATGCATCACAATTAAGCTCACTTACAACATTAAGACTTTAAAATGTACCTGTAGCCAAGTGCTTGAACCTTAATGAAATAACTATTTTTTTTTTATTTTAGACACTAAGAATAAGAACAGTAGCTCAGTACTCAACAGTTTAAATCAGACTTCTTCTTGTCACCTTAAGTGACTAGAAACCGTTATTTTAGGGAGGAAATGGATCAAATATTATTTGTATAATTTCATGTACAAAGTCATATGGTGGGGTTTGAAAGGGTCTAAGAACTATTGCTCTTTTCCCCCAAATGAAGTTCAGAACTAAGAGATAACTAAATTACTGACAAAGACAGTATTGAAAAATATGAGTTAGAGTTAGTTCTAATGAAGCTAGCTAGTGTTTTTCCCCTAATTACAGGGTGTGTAAGAAGGCAGAGAAACCAAATGTGTTACTCAAATGGAAGACTGAGTCACATGGCAACATAAAGAAAGGAAAAGATGGTCCCTTTCAAACATATAGTCCTGGGCACTTACGCATGATCAAAAACTTACAGGATACAACCACCTTATGGTCCTAGTTAGTAATACAAGTGAGAAAAATCAAATAATAGTCCATTAATTGATTAATACACTTGTCTCCTTCCTACACTGAAAGTCTTCGATGACATAGATTGACACATTCATCCTAAAATTTCAAGCATATTTTAGAAATAATGAGTAAAATCAAATGAAAACAAAGGACAACTAATGGTTTATAGGAATGAGAGGTCACTGTGTGGTGGATGCTTGGGACCAGTGTCCAAGAAGAGGGAAAAATTAAGAGTTTGAAAACTGAGTGATAGCTGAAGACAGAAAAGAAGAAGGCTTTTTTGGTAGGGAATAAATGTTTTAGTAAAATCACAAGGGTATACTAATAAAAAATATATTTTGAGAAAATGGTAGACCTTCTAGGCCAGAGGAAAGGGGTCACATTGTGACAAAAATGGAATATGACAGACTGGAAGTCTAGAACTGGACCACTGAAGAACTTAATAGCTTTGTGGGGTTTGCCTTGTTTACACAGAAATGAGCTATTAAAGCTTTTTAAGCAAAGCTGTAATATAAAAATAGAATTTTAGGAAATGAAATAAGCTGGGAGCAAACTACCAAATGAATCAGAAAAAAATCAAGCTTGGGACCAAGAGATAGAAAAGAGAAAATGCTTCTCGTAGCTCTTCTCTCTCTTATGTTTCCCAGTCTTAGATGTCTAAACCTACTTCAGGTTAACGGGTGTGTGTGTGTGTGTGTGTGTGTGTGTGTGTACATTGCAGCTATTTTCAGTTTTAAAAGTTTACATCAAAAGTCATTTTTCTTTCATCATTTAAGGTTGTTTTAGTTGGTACATTTATGTTGAACTTTTAAAATTAACTTCTGAAAATATTTAATAGTGAAATGTGAAGAGGATTCAGCTACAAAAGTCCCTTCTTTACTTTCCCTTTTCCTTTTACCTCTCATCTCATTCTACTTAGAGAAACATCTTTGAAAACACATTTATTGGAACGTGTCTAGAAGATCTGATTGCATAAGTGTGCCTCGGCCTTGTTCTCTAGCACATTGAGACTGCACCATGGGGAAGTGGGTGGTATGTGGTGCCTAACTGATGATGAAGGGAGGCAGAAGTGTCCCCAGGAGAGGGATGACATCCAGGCAAGGAAGATGGGAGTGGGATTGGCAGGTAGCTATGGACTCACATGCCCATGAATGGGACCAAAGAACAAAGCAACAAAAGACTCCAGCACGCAAAGCAGAGAAGGAGAGGGTGTGCCTCCAACAGAACTGTCCTGAGGAAAGTTCTTTGCTGTGACAAGAAGGCAAGAAAGAATGGAGCACCAGCAAGCAGTGATGTCGTCATGAACAACAGCAAAAATCTATGAAGGATTTACTTAAGTATAGGCTCTGGGCTAAACACTTTTACATGCATTATCTCTTTTAATTCTCCAAACAGCTTTGTAAGTTCAATTCTATTATTATAAAGAACTTCATAATTGAGAAAAGTTGATGCTCAGAAAGTTCATGTCACCCACTAAAAGTCTACTAGTAAAGAGCACAACAAGCATTTGAACCATGGTAGTGGCTCCAGAATATCAGCCATGGTCATTATGCTTCTCTAGTAACCATACCCTTAAAATGAAAAAAACAAAAATACAGGGTTTTCAAAGATTGCATCACCATGATCTAGATGGTAGAAATTAGTGAAAGTTTGACATGCTGTTTGTTGGTTCTTTGTGATAGTCCTGTTGTACTTCTAGCTGAAGGCCTGAGAAATACCCATTATACTTAACGTACAGTACCCTCTCCTACAGGGAGTACATCCCAAGCCCCCCAATGGATGACTGAAATCATGGATAGTGCCAAACCCTATATATACAAGGGCACTTCCAAAAGTTCTTGGAAACATAGAATTGGAAAATAATACAAATCTTTCCATGAACTTCTTGAAGTACCCTCGTACTGTTTTTCCCATACATACACACCTAAGATAAACTTTAATTTATAAATTAGGCACAGTAAGAGATTAACAACAATAGCTAATAGCAAAATAGAACAATATGCCACTGTCACTACTCTTGTACTTTGAGGCCATTATGAAGTAAACTAAGGGTACCTTGAACACAAACACTGCAATTCTGCAAATCAATCTGATAATCTAGATAGCTACTAAGTGACTAACAGGGGCAGGGAGCATGTAAAAAGTGGGCACGTTGTTCAAAGGGATGATTTATGTCCAGGTGGGAAAGAGCAAGTCGGCGTGAGATTTCATCACACTACTCAGAATGGCGTGCAATTTAAAACTTATGAATTGTTTATTTGTGGAATTTCCCATTTAATTTTCAGACTGTATTTGACTGTGGGTAAAAAAAAAAAAAAGCGAAACTGAGGATAAGGGTTGATTACTGTATTTAATCATTCACCTGGTCCAAGACTGGTAAACACACTCTGAAAAAATAAATCTTGCTATTCAAAAAAAGTGGGGGAAAAAGCCACAAATAATAGAAAATTAAAATGTGTTTTTCATTAATTCTCATTGTATATATTCCATGATCAAGTTCTCTGTGATTTTCTAACATTTGTGAATAACAGTTATATTAACAGATCCCACGTTTTTATCCAGACACATCTGAGCACTAGAGTTGTAATACAGATGATTAGTTTTGACACAGGTGAAATAGATAAAAATCAATTTCCTTATTCATTCATTTATTTAACATTTAATAAATAGCTACTCAGTGCTTAGTAGAATGGCATACTCTGCTAGGCACTGAGAATACAAAGTTGGATTTAAAAAGTTCTTACAACTATTCATACTCTAGATGGGGGAAAGGCATGTAATCATAAAATTGTCACTGAAAGTGCAAGAATAGAGATTTTCCAAAAGTATTATGGGAGGATGAAAGAGGGCCTCTGATACAGATTAAATTGTGTCCCCCAAATTTTATGTATCAGAAGTGTGATCCTCAGTGTGACTTTTAAGAAGCTGGGAAATCCTATTACAGTAATTGAAAGGTGGGGCCTTGAAGAGGTGATTAGATTCTGAGGATTATGCCCTAATGAATGGATTAATAGCAGTTGTCATAGACATGGTTCTGAAGGCTTTAAAAGGAGAGCACATGAGAGTTTCTCTCTCTATTGTGCCATTCTGCTATGTGAGACCTCTGTGTTACTGACAAGGAAGACCTTCACCAGATGTGTTCCCTGGGCTTTGGACTTCCCAGCCTCTGAAACCATAAGAAATAAATTTTATTTTATTACAAATCACCCAGTTCCAGGTATTTTGTTATCAGCAACAGAAACGGACTAATAACAGAGTTGGTGTGACTGAGTTTAGCTTTATGAAATATTAGGATTTAACTAGGTGAAGAGAATCCACTGTTTTAAATGATTATTTTTCCAGTCTCAGTCATCTAATCTGCAACATTCTGCACCCTAGCTCCCTGGTCTCTGTACTGCAAATACTCTCCATAATAAATGTCATACATTTCTAGAACTTATCACTGCCTATAATGCAATTTCCTAAATCTATAGTTGCACCCAAGATTCTCTCCTATGTTCTAGATGTATATGTTCAGCCATCCTCTACAACTTTCGTTTGGATAGCCTTCACACTCATACACTTCTATTGCAATGTGCTTAAAATTTTCAATTAATACATGCTACTCAAATGTGCTTTCTATTTTGTTCTTTACTATGAAGAATATCCCCACCATATACTGAGTTACTTAAGCCCGAAATCAATGAGTCATTCGAGATTCCATCCTCTCCCTTATTCCCTCATCCAATTAATCATCATCTTTCTCCCCCATTAACCTAAATGTGTTTACCATATGTGCCATGATCACCCTGCAGAAGCAGGATGACCCCTACCCAAAAACTTGATGACACCACACACGTACCAAGAGGATATAAAAAGTTCTACTACTTACATAATAAGGCTTTCTGAGGATGTAAGGGCAGGATTCCCAACTTCAAGAAAGCAGGAAAAAAGTCTGGCTTCGGAATTTTATTATGGTTAGGGTGTGGGGTCAGGATGGGGGTTCTAACATATGGGCAGGGGCTTGTGTGGTTTGAATTACCCACCAGAGACAAAGGAAAAAGCACCAGGCTTTCTTAACAACTCTCCCAAATGTGGAGCATAAGGGAGAAATAAGGCATAAAGGCTGTCAGCAGTCAAACAGCAAAAAATGGAGTCAAACTCCTTATTACATTATGAAATGCCACCATCCTCTCTCATTTGCACTACTGTCATAGCCTCCCAATTCGTCTCCCTTCCACTAATCTATGCAACCTGCCAATCCAACTTACACCATCATGCCAGTCTTGCACACTTGCAAATCTGGTGAAGCCACGGCCCTGTTAAAATTTCTTCAGTGGCTCTGAGTTCCTAAGCAGTAATTCTCACATGTTCTCATTGGGAATTTGGGGATTAATTCCTAGGGACAAAGGAATACTCAAAGTGGTTCACTACAAGACTGAAATATTTTTTAATCTAGTTTTACTATAAATATTAAGTGGATTTTGTCTTATACAACAGATAGTCATGGGAGTTCTCACATAAAAACAACTCCTTATGGGGCCGGCCCGGTGGCACACTGGATAGTGCGCCGCTTGGGAAGCACGGCGGCGCTCCCGCCGAGGGTTCGGATCCCACACACAGACCGGTTCCCGCTCACTGGCTGAGCGAGGCGCGGGAGCAACACCGAGGGTTGCGATCCCGTTGCCGGTCCCGGTCCGGTGCGGGGGTGACACTGAGGGTTGCGATCCATTGCCGGACACGGAAAAAGACAAAAAGGAAAAAAAAAAAAAAAAAAAAACTCCTTACATATCAAT
>NW_007738235.1:20543-25966 GCF_000696425.1 Galeopterus variegatus | reverse complement strand
GGGGTTGAACATTGAGATATGTTGATTAAATCAATATTACTAGCATATATATTGTTACAAATTGTAAGTATCCTTTATGCCCCTTGTCCAACCTCTCTGCTCCCCCCATTCCCTTCCCCTCCCCCCTCTAATTGCCCTAGATTTCATCTCTCCTTCTGAAAGAATAATGGTTACTCTGTTAATTTGTTGCCTAGATGATCTGTCCAATGCTGAGAGATGTGATCAGGTCCCCCAATATTATCATAGAGTAGATGCTTCTTCTGTCACTCTGGAATTGGCTTTGTGGAGAGAGACATCCTCTTCTCTGTCTCTTCTGGTGACTCTTCTTGTGTGAATGCACTCCAGTGGTTGGTGGACCATCTGCCTGGTGGCTGTAGCATCTAGCAGCTTTTGCAGCAGCCATGGTTATTGTGGTGGCTGTGGCAGGCCACCCACGTGGAGGTGCTGTTTTTGGTTTGCTCCTTGGCACTGGTGGTATGCCTGGTTGTGCGGTGTGTTTGGCTCCCTTCTCCATGCCTCTGGTCCCTGGGCAGGCTCCAAGGTGCTGGTGCCATGTGCCTGGTTGTGGGAGAGGGGTCCAGTCCCCTTCTCCATGTCCCAGGTCCCTGGGCAGGCCCTAAGGTGCTGGCACAGTGTCCCTGGTTGTGGGAGAGAGGTCCAGTCCACTTCTCCTTGCCTCGGGTCCCTGGCTGGGCCCTGAGGTACTGGTGTGCTGTGCCTTGTTGTGGACGAGGGTCTGGTTCCTGGTTTCATGCCTCGGGTCACTGTGTGGGACCCAAGGTGCTGGCTTGGTGTGCCTGGTTGTGGTAGAGAGGTCTGGTCCCCTTATCCATGCTTCAGGTCCCCAGGCTGGCCCCGAGGCACTGGTGCAATTTGCCTGGAAGTGGGAGTGGGGTCCAGTCCCCAGATCCAAGCCTCCAGTTCCCAGGCAGGCCCCAGGGTGCTGGTGGTGTGTCTGTGCCAGAACTAATTTTTTGTCCTTTGCTTCTAACACAGGGAAACTTCCTGTGGGAACCAGTACTTGAGTGTGTGGTTGTTTAAAATGCTACTTTGCTGCTGTTTCCCTAGGGAAGGCTTTTTGTGCAGCTCAGGGTTTAATGGTTGACCTTATAGGTACTTCCGGCTCTCCAGAGACCTGGTGGATCTGTGTTCCGTAAAATCTCTGATCTGGGCCTGAATTTTTTCATCAAACTGCACCCCATGCAATTCTGTATTCCTCTGAGTGATCCTGTGCTGATTGGGGGGCAGATCAGCTGTCCTTGCTGTGTCCAGTGATCCCCTGGTGGGCCTGTCTCCCCTACCGCCCGTGCTGCAAACACTTCCCTTGGGACAGGCCCTGTGCTGGTCCCTTGCAATGATTCACTAGTCTCTGAGTGGCTCCCTTTTTTCAGTTGTTCTGGCTCCTCGCTTGTGTGTGGGTCCATGAGAACCCTATTAGTGGTCTTGCTGTCCTGGGGGCCACCAAGGTCCTCTTCTCTCCTCCTGCTTCCAAATAATTCCATCTGAAGGGCACAGCTGCAGCTTCTGCCGGCTCCTGCTCCATGCACTCAGCAGCTCCAGCCTTAAAGCAGCTGTGGCCCGAAATGCTCAGAGCAGCTTTTTCTTTCTCTGATTGTAGTTTCTCCCACCTTCATGAACTCCGTAGGTCTCTCTTCCTCTTCCCCTGAGCTCCAGTGGCCCTGGCTTGGCTGATGTTACATTTTTATAGTTGTAAATTTGGTTGATTTGTGGGAGAGAGTGATGCTGCATACCGTCTATTCAGCCATCTTGATTCCCTTTACAAAATATACTAAAATTTTATAGTACCCTTACATTTTCTAAAAGGAGTCACCATATTGATTCTGTTGCCTTTAGTACTCACCCAAGCATACCCTTAGAACATGTATACTTTATTTTGAGAAGCATAATCTTACATAGTCAAACATAAAGACCTCTGCTTAGTATACCAGGCCCTTCACTATCTTAACCCATATCCACCCTCAGGTCCTATCACCATGGCCTACACTTCCAAACCACACTCAGCAAGAACTCCCCAGCTGTTGCAACAGTTGCAACCAACATATGTCAGTCCTCCCTACCTTCATGTGGTTCCTTCTGTATAGAGTGCCCTGCCTTCACCCTGCCCTAGATATAACTCTTCTTTTTATCCTGATATACTCAACCCTTCATATTAAAAATTTTAGTCCTTCTTTGAAATGTTCCCCTAATTTTCTCTGGACATTATACACACTTATACTATAGCAAATGCTGCAGTCTAAGTGTCTGTGTCTCCCCCAAAATTTGCATGTTGAAATTTCCACCCCCAAGATGATGGTAATCTGGAGGTGGGGCTTTTGTGAGGTGATTAGATCATAAGGGTGGAGCCCTCATGAATGAAATTAGTGCCCTTATTCAAGAGGCCCCAGATAGACTCCTTGACTTTTTGCCATGTGAGGTTAACATGAGAAGATGGGGTCTGTAAGGAAGCAGCCCTCGCCAGATACCAAATCCACTGGTGCCTTCATCTTGGACCTTTCAGCCTCCAAACCTATGATAAATAAATGACTTGTGTATAAGCCCCCAGTTTATGGTATTTTGCTATTGCCATCCAAATGGACTAAGACAGACTGGATCATTTCACTTTGTGATTTTTGCCTATCTACTTCCCCAAAAGTTTTCATGGACAGGGACAGCATCTTTACAACTACGTAGGCTGGCACTGAGCCTGCTGCACAGCGGGTGCTCAGCACACTTTGTGAAGTGAATGAAAAAATATTTTTGAAGTGACATTTATGATAATAATTGTCATTGCCCTTCCTTTTAAATGCTGTGAAAGAAACACCTCTAGTAATAAAATGGTTGACATTTTAAATTTTACCTCATCTAAAAGGTGACTTAAAAGTTAAAATTAGGGTGCATTTATTTTAAAGAGTATTATTATAAGAATGGCCCAAAGACAAAAAACAAAAAAAGAAAATAAAAAGGACCAACAACAGTATAGCAAAAAAGGAAGTAAAATGAAGAAGCCTAGAAAAAAAGAAAAGCATGAGTCAAAAGAAAGCCTTGCTGTGAACGCTCCCAAGAGTGAAAACTGGGGTCGAGGAAACTCACACAATATCTCAAGGCCTAGTGGGAATGGGAGGGGAAAGAGAATTTACACAAATCATCAGGGAATGAACTGGGGCAGGAGAGAGGTCAAAAAATTTAAATGTAAAGCAAGTCCATGAAAATATAATTATGTTTGCCGATAAGGGGACAGTAGGCTTCAGGTGGGCAGTGAGATAAGTTGAATGCATTATTATGTGTGTGTGAGATGGGAATAGGTAAGTAAAAGATGAGATTTTCACTACTGGTTATTAAGTTACAACTTGTTAGATTTTCATCACGTTAATTTTGTAGTGTATACCCCATCCGCAGACTATTGGAATTGTGAACCCAGGGACATTTGCCTTCTATAAGCCCCTTCGCTCACAGAGTAATAGTGAAAAGAAGAAAAATAATTAAAATAGAATAATAATCAAAACAAAAACAAAACATTAATGAGTTATAGTCCACAAACTCAATTGTGTTAGATGTATATTTTTTTCTACAACACAAAGTGATTTCTACTTTGGGCCACATAACACACAGTTGGGAGAAAACGACCTTAGTCCTTTTTAGATACTTCTTCCAGTGCTACTCCCCAGGACCAAGCATCTAATAAAGTATCAGGGAGTTAAGGGAGAGGAAAGGACTTCAGTAATTAGTTCCCACAGTTAGTATCTGAGATATCTACCATCCTCCACGTAAGTCAGTTCCAAGTCTGGCACCTCAGAGTAACCCTCTGCTTTTACACGTACAGCTCTCTCCTTCCCATAGTTCACAATAATTTCCTTCTAGACTCAAGGGAATAATTCAACTTTCAATTTATAGGTCAAAATATGTTACCTCTTCCCTCTGGGAAGAAAGAAAACAAAAAGCCAGGAGAACTTTGGTTACTTCTTTCAGTCCTTAAGGGAATAAATAGTGTGTTAGATGGGCCAATAAACCATAAGGGAGAAAAAGATGATTATCTCAAAAACCATCATCTCAAAAAATTATCTTTCCACACAGTTACTGCATGCTTACTATGGGTCAGGCACTGAGATCATCATTTCATGCTGACTAGTTTTGGTTGGTATTGTTTATAAAGGAAATCTCATATATTGCAGAAGGGAAATTTCTCAGGAGTATTTAGTAGAGATAATATGGGTTAAATTCATTGAATTCAAAACCAATTGCACCAGGGTCAGTGACAAATTTAAGAAAGGCAGAGAAAGCAAGAAAAAAGAACAGAATGTTTGCAGACATGTAACAAATTTAGGGCATAGTTGGGAGTTTGATCAAGCAGAACTGAGGCCTCAGCAAAGATTTAATTAAGAATGAGACACATTTAATAGTCCTAGCAAGGAAGATGTTTAGAACATGCCACCCCAAAATATGCTACTTTTGCATATTGATTATTTTGAACTAGAGGCATTTGAGAAACAGCAGATGTAGCAAGGGCTCTCTGACCTCCTCCTCTCTACCTAGAAACAGGCCATAAAATTTCCTATGGAAAAGGCGCCTCCTGTATGAGGAAAAGAAGAGCATTGTTATCACCAAGGACTGGGAATCAAGGCCTTCCAAAATGAGCCTGTACAAACAAACCTACTAAAATAATCCACATCTGCCATTAGTTTCCCCACATATTTCCTAGTCACTACCCCACAGTTTACAACCCATAGCCCAAGGCTCTTTGTCTTGTCACATCCCCACAATTTATTGTTCTTCATGGAAAAGATATATAAACTTTGGGATTTTCCTTCTGAAGACTCTTCTGTACACATAAAAATATTAAAGTTGTATTCTTTTCTCTTATTAATCTGTATTATGTTAGTTTAATTCTGAGGCCAGCCACAAAACCTAAGAGGGTAGAAAGAAGTGTTTTCTCCCCTCCAGTAACTGGACTCTCTCCTTATACAAATGATGTCATAATGGGTCTTAGGTTCATTAAGTCAGTAGAAACCAGAAAACAAACATGAGGCATAAATATGCAGTTTAGTTCTAACTTGACAGAAAGGCTGGAAAGGACTTTTTAGAAAATTTTGTGCATTCTACAAAAAAAATCAATATGAGTAAAAAAAGAATTTGAGTTACTTACAAAGAAATTAAATTAGATCTGTGTACTAGGAAACTTTTTCCATTCCAGAGAAGTGTTTTGTCTGCTGATAGCCCTTTTTATAGGCCATGTAAATAAACTAAATACTTCCTAGGTCCACACTTCTCCAGCTGTCCTTTTTGTTTTCATTATTTCATAGAAGAAAGCCCTAAAGGGGAAAAAAAGAGTTGGATTAACTCTTTACATGAAATAAGCCCATTTGATTTGCACAATGAGCCTGAGTTATTAATTGTCTCATTTCAAAGAAAATGCAACTAAAAGGTAG
>NW_007738235.1:17916-18894 GCF_000696425.1 Galeopterus variegatus | reverse complement strand
AAGATGTAGAATGGTGCAATGCACTGCTCTCTTCTTGCTGCCTTCAGCAATGTCCTGAAGGAGAGGGCTGAGCTCAGGCTCAAGCTACGCACAGTCCTCAGACAGCAATAAAGAAGATACTGCTTTGCTGAGAAAAGAGAGAGAGAGAGAGAGCCTGTAAGCCCTCTTGATTGAATGTCCTTTAACTAGGCTTTCAGAGGTGAAAAGAGGCTGTACCTCAAACTGAGGATGGTTATAAAGGTGGCTGCAGAGAGACAGACTTTGCAGAAGATAAAGCAGGAGCCCCTGCCCTTCCCTATTAGCTTCCCTGAGGAGCTCTTTTTCTGTTGCAAAGATGATATCAACAGTGTTGTATTCTCACTATAGTCTATTGTTTTTGCTAGCCTGAGGGCAACTATTTTAATCTAAAGATCAGGGGTAGGGGCACAGCACAAAAGCAGATAGGTGAGTGGGAAATTTTATGCTGAAAAACTATATCCTGGTAAAATTATTAGCAGTGTTTTTTTTGCACCTAGAATTGGCCACAATCAAATAAACAAAAAGCCTGCTAAGGGAACTGTAGTGCCATAGAATCCTTAAGCCTTAATGGTCAGAGTCAGGGACCATTCAATCCCTAAAACTGTACCTGGACAACTGAGAATTGACTAAAAATGCCAGGTATGGCTAGGAGCATTACAGTCTCCAATATCCACCTCGCATGTGGCCCTGTGGGACAATAGCTATGGGGATTAGCTCAAAAGAGCAAAGCCTGGGCTGCCAAACTGACCATTTAAGGAACATGTTCCACTACCAGAGAAAGGTGCTTTTGCTGTTTCTTCCCAGGAGGTTTTGATATTTGGTATTCTTCAGTATCTATTGTGTTTTTTTCCTCCCGATTCTTGAGTGGAAATTCATGTTGTTGTCACCCTATTCATTTTCACCATTGTCTACTGAATTTGTTGAGAGAGGATATCGTAGTCTGTTAAAGCTGCTATAACA
>NW_007738235.1:14798-16286 GCF_000696425.1 Galeopterus variegatus | reverse complement strand
CTGAGGAAGTTTCTATTTACTACTAGTGGTGTTATCCCTCCCTCCTGGCTGCTTTCTTTGCCTTCATCCTTCCTGGAATGCTGACGTGAGATTTGAAGTAAGCACTTTTCATTCAACCATGTGAATTAAACCATAAAAATAGTGAGCTTGGACACTGACATTGATGACTTAGTGTAGTTTCTATACCTGCTCTACTCTGCCTAACTCTGCACTTCTTATGTGGGAAAATTAAACTATTTTTTAAGTCACTATAATCATGTTTCTATTGCATGTGACTGAATGCAGTCCTTATTGGCTCACCTTGGAATTAGTAAAAGTTGTAGATGTCAACGGTGAACTTGGCTTTGAAGAAAGTGAAGATTGACCATCCCAAAACAGAACAAATGTTCCTAGAAGATATTATAGTGGTAAGGTTATCTGAGTGGAGAGGGGACTAGCCATTGTTGCTTATGTGTCTGGGAGGGTGAGAAATAGAAAAAATAGAGAAAAGATAAAAGATAAAAGAAGGGGATTCAGTAGAATGACTAGATCTTTTCAAATTAAGAGAAATAAAGGAAGGGACTAAGAAAACTCATGAAGTGGATATCTGAAAAGTGTGGAGAAGAACTTTGGAGAATAGAAACCCAGTTACTCATTTTCGTTATGTTGGCTTAGCTACTTTGCTCCAATTATCTGACATATTGATATTGGAATCTAAAATAAAATGATGAAATCTACACAGTCAGAATCTAAATTCATGGGGAACGAGGTGCTTCTGGCATGTCTAGGTTGCCAGTCACTGACTGATTACTATCGCATTCCAAAGTCTTTTCTTATTCCTGACAGCATCCTTGAACAAGGTCTTTACCAGCTCTTAGTACAGTCTGAGAAAGAGAGAGAGAGAGAGAGAGAGAGAGAGAGAGAGAGAGAGAGAGAGANAATTTTGCTATCTATTTCTCCAAACTAGACAGTGGTGTGGAAGGGGTATGAACTGTGTGGGGAGGGAGGTAATGTTTTAAGATATCAGAAAAGAGTGAACTGCATAATGCAAAGTGAAAATTAAGCTGAAAAGTGTCAAAAAGACAAAGATGCTAAACCTCATTTGCTTCAGCTTGTCAAATTCAATTTCATTTATTACATGTAAAAGATCTTTTGGAGAATAATTAAGTTAAAGAAGCTGTAAGATCTAAAATAATTCCTGAGGTTACCAGAATTCTTAATAAAAATTTCAGGGAGTATGAGTATATCCGGGCAGCACATGAAACTGGATTAAGAATTCCAGAAGTAGCAAGAGGGGCCTTTACCAACACAGTCACTGCTAGTGCCAAAAAGCAATTGAAACTGTGAATGCTTGTGGGGGAGGGGGAGGCCAAGAGTTGGTTAGGAGTAAGGTATAAAGCCGAATTGATTTTCTCCTTGTAATTTTATTAAGAAATCAGTTCTAAGAAACATGTTTCTCAAAAAAGTGGACTACTTTATTCCTTATGATCTTCAAGACAACCCAAGTTA
>NW_007738235.1:11776-13483 GCF_000696425.1 Galeopterus variegatus | reverse complement strand
TTGCTAATAATATGTAGCAACATATATAAGAGCCAATTAATCACAGCCACATAGAACAATGTGTCCCAACTCAGATCTTTTGACAAATGTTCAATTTGTTAAAATATTGAAATACTTAATTTTGGTTGGTAAATACCTTATGCCACATGGCCCTTGAATACTATTCTGCCAACTTAGCTGTGAAATCCTGGAATCACTGGTGGGACTGGGTTCACCCAAACCAAAGGATATTTGCTTGCTTCATATAAATTGTTTTCTACTCTCCAAATCTTGTGCCCACATAGATGTGACTACCTAAAGAAGCTGCATTCTTTTTTTTTTTAATTGACACACAAAAAACTGTCTACAGTAGTGTATTAGTCCGTTTCTGTTGCTTATAGCAGAATACCTGAAACTGGGTAACTTATAAAGAAAGAAAATTTATTTCTTACAGTTCCAGAGGTTGGAAAATCCAAAGTCCAGGAAACACAACTGGTGAGGGCCTCTTTTCCTGGTGGTGACTCTAGAGTGATGCAAAGTGTCACAAGGCAAAATTGCTGAACAAGAGAGAGCTCTTTTTAAAGCCATCAGAACTATGACCATTACTTCATGAATGGATCAATCCAATCACTTCTTCAAGGCCCCACCTTTCAATTATCATAATAGGGTTTCCCACCCTCTTAACACTATCACAGTGGGAATTAACTCTCAATAAGTTTGAGGGGACATTCATTCCACAGCTAGTAGCAATACCACTTACCTATCCTGGAAACTGGCTGTGTACCTGCCTCTTAACAACCAATTAAACATAACTAGTACAGAATAACCACAGAGCAGTTCTAATGGTTTTCTACAAGATTGAATAATGCAGTTTTTCCAGATAGAACATCTTTGGAAAACCCAATTTAAGGCCTCTCTGAAGTCCATGCTAGCACTATTTTATAACTGAGCAATTCCATTTGATTTCCATGCTCATATTCACATGTGAATTTAAGATTAAGTTGCACCAAGTAATTAACTAAAAAGAGAGGATTTTATTTCTAATGTATCGGTAAATAAGTCTGGCTGCCAATAGATAGGCAAGTCCAAATGCTGAAATGGCAATTGTCCTGCTCTCATGTTGAATTATTCTAGTGGCTATAAAGATAAAACTCATTTGCTCAATTTAACAAACATGTGCTTGGCAGAAAATAAATTGCACATTCAAAAGGATTACATGAACAGTTTAATGAAGGGAGCATGTGCAAATTCATTTGCACAGAATTAAGGGAAATAATAAGGAATGATAAAGTACAGCGGGACTAACAAGAACACAGAAATGTTACCTCCCCTAGACCCAAAGTGGTGAATGGAGGAACAATATTATCAGAGCTTGGCAAGATCTAGAGCCATGAATAAAGGGTCAACAATAGGGCTATGAGTGTGGCTGGCACAGAAGGAGTCAGGAAAGCAAATGCCCACATTTGCCTTGTTCCTAGCTCCTCAATTTTCAATCAGTGCAAAACACACCTGGATGCCAAAAGGTAGGGAGACATGAGTGATGCAGTCCATGAATAGCTCTTCAGGGCCCCAGATTCAGGCAGAAATGAGAACAAATCTTGAAGTGGGGCATCGGGGGGACAGAGGCATGTTCTAGTCATTTATGAATTTGCTCTCAGATCCATTACCTGACCTTTGCTTGATCTGACATTAACAAAGGGAACTGCATTTTGCAGACTTTCTTGCCAA
>NW_007738235.1:9234-10420 GCF_000696425.1 Galeopterus variegatus | reverse complement strand
CATAAAAAATCTTAAAAGAACCTGTGACTTTGCAGTCAGTATCATTTCCACATTTTGGACAGGCATATTGTTCAGAGTCCACTTCTGTCATGCCAGATTTCCTTCAGGTATTGAAAGAAAGGAGAGTAGAAAATGATAATGAAGGAAAACACTAGGCAGAAAACACAACAGAACTGATGACACATTTCAAGGTTAATAATGCAGTCTTTGCAGTCCTTCGGTTCCTAATAATGGTATTCTTAAAAATACAGAGATTGAAAATAAATCTCAATATTGGGTTTTTTTATAGGTAACATAAAAGAAAATGGAATGAGAGGTAGAAAATTATAATAGTATATATAATTTATAATTTATATATACTTATCAAATATAGATATAATTTATATATATAATTACAATATAATTATAAATGTGTATTTTTTATATATACATACCAAATATATCTATTATTTATATATATATATATCTGTGTACATATCAAATACATGTATATTTAAATATACACCTACACTTCCAAGATACACTTGAAAACAAGTGTGTCTCCTGATATATAAGCAAAAGTCATTGAATGGGACTTCCAATTAAGCTTTTGGGGGGTTTTACTCAGCAGGAATGTGATTTTTGCCCTTCTCCTTTCTTCTAATTTGTTCCTTAATTGCTGATGTTATGTCTGGCTTTGCAGCAACTATTTTTCAACCATCAGGCAATCTTAAGATGGAAGCTACTTGCTAATGTCAGAGGAAATGAAAAGTGTAAGCCTGGAATATTGATGATACCATGAGACCACAACAGCAGTCATGGACAACCAGAATCCAAACTTAATTACATGAGAAGAAACAAATCTCCATCTTATTAAAACTAATGATATTCAGGCTTTTTGTTCATGCCTCGGATTAAGTGCCCCTTAAAACTTGACCCTCTCTATGATAGTGTTCAGAGGTTAAGAAATCCTATTATGGTAATTGAAAAGTAGGGCTTGAAGAAGTGATTAGATTGTAGGACCACACCGTAATGAACAGATTAATAATGGTGGTCAGAGGTGTGGTTCTAAGGGTGTAAAAGGAGATCATGTGAGAGTCTTTCTGTCTCTCTGCTCTGCCATTTTCTGCCACGTGAGACCCCTGAATTGCTGTAAAGCCACCACCAGAGAAGACCCTCACCAGATGTGTTCCCTGGACTTTGGACT
>NW_007738235.1:4796-8840 GCF_000696425.1 Galeopterus variegatus | reverse complement strand
GGAGATCATGTGAGAGCCTTTCTGTCTCTCTGCTCTGCCATTTTCTGCCACATGAGACCCCTGAATTGCTGTAAAGCCACCACCAGAGAAGACCCTCACCAGATGTGTTCCCTGGACTTTGGACTTCCCAGCCTCTGAAACTGTTAGCAATAAATTTTGTTTTCTTATAAATTACCCCATTCCAGGAATTTTGTTATAAGCAACAGAAATGGACAATGTAGTTCATATCAGACAAATACAATTACAACTGATATTAGCCACTTTTATCTACAGATATCCATCACAAAAATATGATACTTGTTTGAAAGTCTAACCAGAAAGTTAGAGATGAATCAAATTAAAATAATACACCCTTCCTCAATAAAATCAAACTGATTATTGAAAAGGTCTCAATTATTCCCTCAAACAATTTATGTATAAAGCAAACTCCCAATCAAAACATAAAGTATTTTTAACTTGAGAAATTATTTCTAAAATTAATCTGAAAGAGTAGTAGAATGAAATAACTAAAAAACAAAAAATTAAGGAAATATAATGAGGTTCTTACCCTCCTTTAAATCAAAATGACTGACATGTAATACAAATCTATAATAATTCAAAGAGAGTAATACTGATAAACAAACATGTCATTGGACAGCGTAGTTTCAAAACAGACAAGGGCATGTGTCTCTAATCAATTATAAAGCATCTTCTCTTTGGAAAATGAATAAAAATAAGATTTATATAGTCAGTTATTATAACTTTAGAATTTCTTGTAACTATGATCCTGAGCCTGCTTCTCTGAGGAAGACCATTTGGATATCAAATACTGAATATAATCACTACGTGTGGAGTCATCAGGGAAGGTGATAAGGTAGGGATAGCTTTGCTCCAGTGGTTTTGCAAACACTCATTTTGCTCCTGCTAAGTAAAATGCCAGTAATCTAGCCTTGGCATATCTATATTTTCAAATCAAGAATATTGACATAGGAGGTGAAACCAAAACACAGTCCTAGAGAATAAAGTCTTTCCTGGTGACTTCCACTGACTTCCAGTGTTCTCAATATGGAACATTATCTCTTTTAAACAAGTACTAATAGGAAAACGCAGAACTGGGTCAAGGAGAGCCACTTTCATGGGAGACTGTTTGGAATACCATTCTCTAAGAGGACATAATTTAAAATAGCCAATTAAGTTAGGTACTAAACATCCATGATACAAACTCCTTTACAAAATCTCCAACTTTGCAAACAATCCATCAGTTGTGAGTTAAGAATGCACTACAGGCACCCGGAAAATCTCAATGCTTAGGGTCATCTCTTCCCTGAGAGCAGGTTCCCAGGGATTATTAACAAGAAACGAATGTGCCAGCATTGACCTGGGGCAAAGTTCCACACTTAATGAGTGAAAACATTAACTAGAATATTTCTGAAGAAGTTGCAAAGTCTAAATATCACGAAAGATATTCAGAACCACAATCTCACTGTGAAAAAAGAACAATGAAAGTGAATGAAATTAAACACAGAGGCAAGTACTGGTGATATTATTTGGATAGATTCAAATGCTGCAAAAAGGGACAAAAAAATGCCTGCAAATTGTTTCTCCTGTGCAAAAAAACATATGTATAAGCAAAGATCATTTATTTTACACAATTTTTAGAAGTCACTATTAATTCTTTTAAAGTGGGTTATTTAGAATTTACCACATCAATACCACCTTAAAAGAGAAGTTTTGCCTTTATCTCTAGAGCAATTTTTACAAGCTGAAATGTCAGTTTTAAGTGGACAGATGAATATCTGAGTACCTTAGCTTCGATCCTTATAAACAGCTTTAGAAAACTCCAGTGATTTTGAACTCTGAATATTCTACCTGTTCTATGTTTGTTTGTTTTTTGTTTTGTTTTGTTTTGGCAGCTGGCCAGTACTGGCATCTGAACACGTGACCTTGGTGTTATAAAGCTGCACTATTTGTGGACACTTTCCTCTTGAGGTTTTTGTGCTTATAAACTCAGGGAAATTAGTTATACCACCATGAAATTCAGAAAAATAAAAAGAGCACCATTCCAATACTTGCATATAGACTGCATTAGTTTTCTAGAGTTGCTGTAACAAATTACCACAATCTGGGTAGCTCAAAACAACAAAAATGTATTGTCTCACAATACTAGAAGCTAGAAGAGAGAAATCATGCTGTCATCAGGACCACACTCTTTCTGATTGCAAGACAATACAAAAAATTAAGAAATATAAAAAGAAGTGGCAATATTAAAGGGAAGTGGATATATAAAATTACTTATTTCTTGATTTCTGTAAGACTAGGAAAATTGAAGTACTGTGAACCACCCAAAAAAAAAAAGAAAGAAAAAGTAGTTCTGAAACTCAGGAAAGATAGAAGTTATTGGTATAGAAACTATCCACATATTTTGATCATTCAAGTTTTATGGGTAGATAAAATTACGGTAAAGGAGAAAAAGCAGAAGCCAGCCAAGGACACAGTCCTTGGTAATGTCAACACGTAGGAGAAGGGGGAAGAAAAAGAACCAGCAGAGAAGAGATTACAGAAATGGAAGGTGGACCAACATCATTCAATATTATGAGAAAACAGGGGGTGTTTTACAGAGGTAGAATTGACGAAGAAATACTGTGGAAGTTATTTGGGCTATTCACAAATAGCTGGTTCTCTACTTGTAGGCACCTAGTATGATTGCACTTACCACTCTTGCCTTCTTCCCTTTAATTCAGGGACAGCCAAGTGACTTACTTGGGCTAATAAAATGTGAACAGAAGTAACATGTGCCACTTCCAGGTGGAAGTTTTAAATGCCAGAACTTGCCACAGTAGGTGGCAATATTTCAGAAAGTTCTGCTCTATCAGTCAGGGTCCAGGGAAAGGGCAACATAGATCAGATCGTCCACATGACCCCTACTAGACATGATAAGTGATAATAGCACTGTCTAAATTAGCCCATTTTCTGTTGCTTATAACAGAATACCTGAAATCGGGTCATTTATAAGAAAATGAAATTTATTTCTTACAGTTTGGAGGCTGGGAAGTCCAAAGTTGAGGTACACAACTGGTGGTAGCCTTTTTCTAGGTGGGGAGGCTACAGAGTCCCATGGTGACACAGGGTATCACATGGCAAGAAGGCGGAAGAGTGTTTTAATATGCTCACTTGCTCTCCTTATAAAGCCCCCAGTCTGCACCCGTAATAACCCATAAAACCATTAACCCATTACTCATGAGTGGATTAATCCATTCACGACAGCACAGTCCTCACTTCTGACAAAACCCCACCTTGCAAATACCATACTGAAAATTTAAGTTTCAACATGAGCTTTCAAGGAGACAATCATTCAACCCATAGCACCTTCATTATTCTTAAGACAGTAAGATTTTGTGTTGTTTGTTATGCAGCATAACCTAACTTATCCTAAATGCAATAAGGGAAAAATGCAAGCAAGTCATGAAGGAGGATGAGAACCAAAAAATGTCCTAAGATTTGATATCTATGCCAACATTTTCTCAATGGCTCCCTATTGTCAATAATAGGACAAACTTGTCTATATGAAGTGCTTTATATTTCTTATCTTTCTCTTGTATTTAGACTCTTCATTTCATTACGTAACTTCTCTAGGTTTACCTCAGTCTGGGCTACATCGTAGAATACTTTGCTATTGCCAAAAGGTGTCCTCTTTTCATCCCCTAAACATATTGCAGTTGCTGTAATTAACTATGGTTGAAATGAAGTACAAAGAGACACAAAAGGCACTTTTGCAATTTGGAATTACCCTATAAATGGACTGAAATTACAAGAGAGTGAGTAGTACAAAAATAAATATGTTCAAGCTTCAGCTTGATAAACTTTTATGAGAAATACTATTATTTATTGAACACCTATTATGTGTTAGGTAATATATTGGGTGCTTTATTGATTTCATTTCATTTTATATGCACAGCAGTCTTGATGAGTAGATATAGTTAATTCCACTGCTGTGAAAGGCTACGTAAATTATCTGATGTCAAATAGCTAGTAAAGTGGCTGAGCCTGGATTCAACCCCAATATGG
>NW_007738235.1:1754-3614 GCF_000696425.1 Galeopterus variegatus | reverse complement strand
CTTTTAAAAGTTTGTGAGTCATCATTGCTCAGCCTAACCCAGTGGTTCTCAAAATGTGGTCTGTGTACCAGCAACATCAGCAGCAACTGAGAATTTGTAACAAATACACTTTCTTGGGTCCCTACCTCAGACCTATGAAATCAAAAACTCCAGGGGTAGGGCCCAGGATGCTGTGTTTTTAACAGGCCCTCTAGCAGATGATGATGTAGCTAAAGTTTGGGAAACACTGGCCTAATCCATGGTTAATTACTTGGACAAATGTATACCTTATCCCTAGCCTTCATTTTCAACAGTGGTTCTTAAACTGGTTGAAATTAGAATAATCTGTGGGTCCTTTTGAGAAATACTAATGCCCAGACCTACCTCAGATAAAGTGAATCAGCATCTCCCACATGGGTCTGATAACAAGTAGGAATTGAGAACCTACTGCACAGCAGCATAGTATGTGGTAGAAAGAATTTTGGGAATAGTTTCAGCCAATCTGGATCAGAGTCCTGATCCAAAGTTTCATTCTTGGTACAACTTTATTCAAGTCATAAACGTTGCAGATTACTTCATCCAAAAATTTTGCACATGTCCAATGAGTTGAATTATGTGAAAATGCATTGTAAATTCTAAAATCTTGCTACTTCAGAGGGGTCCAAGATAGGCAACACTTGGTTTCAGTTAGAACTGTTGAGGCTTCTGCCCCACCAGAGATTTGATGAAACAGAATCTGCATTTTAAAGTCATCTGTCATTCATATACACATTAATGTTTGAGAAGAACTTCTCTAAAACATGAAGACAATAGAATTCATCATAACTGCATATGAAAATGAAAACAGAGTATTTCCCATGATGTAAATTATACTTATTTTTAAATGAGTGTGGGAGTTAAAACAAGAGGGAAAAATTAAAAATCAGCATTTAAGCTTCACATTTTCACTTGAGCCTCCTCTTTGAAAGTGAAAATGGAAAGAATCACTGAGTCTGTTTGTTCAGCAAAGACATCAGGGAATACCACTCCCCTCAGGGCTTACTGAGTTAACAAGATTTTAAGAGCAACTCAACTATCAAACTCTGCTCCTTGCAGACATCATTCCTTGTATTTTCATAGGCATAGAATCAGGTGGCTGCTGTTGGAAAAGAACAGGAATAATGTAAAGATTAGCTGATGAACAACCTAGAATAGAAAATGTCTACAGGAAAATACTTGTCTGTAAACACACATTTAGTAGTAGTAGTAGTAGTACTAGTAATAGTAGTAGTAGTAGTATGGCCTGTCATAAACAGACGCACCAGTTTAAATCAACAAACTATAAGTAAATGTCATTGCAATAACATATCCCAAAAGAGGTAAGAAAAAGCAATCAGAAAATGGTGCTTTGAATGGATGGTTTAACATACTGAGTTTGATTTTCTTCAACAGGTATCTCTTGCTGTTTATTTTAGGGCAATTATTAAGGCACAGACCTGATTTTTCTTGTAATAGTTACTGTATCCCTCCATCTTTTGGAGAAAGTAATAAACTGCTAGGTGGACAGTAACTCCAATAAATACCCCCATACACTTCAGCTCATCAGCTGTGTAAATTATTTCGATTTATCAAGATTGCATTATTCGGATTTATTGTCTGTGAGGATGAAAAGCTGTTAATAAAGGTGGATAAATGGAACCCATTGGCCCATAAATAACTGCTCAACCAAGAGAGCTGTGAAAGAGTAACTTTGTTTTCCACCATCTGGTGCATCAGAGAATATTATCACAGCAGCAGTAGGAGGTAGTGGGAAAACATCGGTTTCATTTCCATCCTTGAGTAAACAGTAGCATTTGGAAAACACATACATCCTCTTTCCTAAGCCAACTAGCTAAATACAAT
>NW_007738235.1:0-1153 GCF_000696425.1 Galeopterus variegatus | reverse complement strand
AAGAGTAACTTTGTTTTCCACCATCTGGTGCATCAGAGAATATTATCACAGCAGCAGTAGGTGGTAGTGGGAAAACATCGGTTTCATTTCCATCCTTGAGAAAACAGTAGCATTTGGAAAACACATACATCCTCTTTCCTAAGCCAACTAGCTAAATACAATCCAACCTAAAAGGATTTGTTTTTCTAATATTTTTCCACTCTAGTGAGTCCCATCATATTATAGATGGGGGAAGTGCTAGACTGGTAGACCTGACATCTAAAATGCCCTATTTTCCTGCATATGAGGAAGAACGCCATCAAGAATGATGCAGAATGCCAAAGCTGGGGTCTAGACTGGTGGAAAGTATGAGCGAAAAATGAGTAGGAGCCATTGTATTCTCAGAGGACTGAGAGAGGTCACACCCCAGGACTTAAACTACATTAACCTCCATATTAGTTAAAGCATTTTATGTGAAGTCTTAAATTTAAATATTAATGCATTGATTAATCCATCTTCTCTCTTTATAATCTATTCATTGTAAACATTTTAATTTAGCACTTCTAAGCCTCAGGCATTTTGAAATCTTGTCTTGTTTGCATATTTTCTTTTTTGGCTGAACAAATCTATTTCCTTCATCAGACTGTTCTTTATAGACACTGTTGCCATTTTCATGGACATAGAATCAAGTGTAAAAAAATGGCTATTTTTTTAACTTGTTCCATTTTATGTACTTTTAGGCCCTATTCTGATGGATATAGGAAACTTATTAAAATTACTTTTAAGTGAAAGCCAAAATGGAGGGTCAAGATGGAGAAGAAAAGAACATGCTTGTTTATGTCTCATATTAATATCTTACCACACTCCCATTTTGAAAATATCCATGTTTAATTCTTCTAAATATTTTCAGATTTCTTTTTCACATGCTTATGGTGAATAACATCTTCAGTAGAGCATGCACTTGTATGTATGTGCTAAGAACATTTAAGATCTACTCTTAATAACTTCAAGTATACAATACAGTATTACTATCTATAGTCACATGATATAATATATATATGTATGTATGTATGTATATATGCACATATATGCCACATTTTCTTTAACCATTTATCACTACCACATGACCAGCCCTGCAAGAAATTCTCAAGGAAGTACTGGGTTTGATACCACA
>NW_007738234.1:44753-45841 GCF_000696425.1 Galeopterus variegatus | reverse complement strand
ATTTTTGTCAAGAGCCATTGGGCCGGCTGGGTTGTTCCTGGTTCCATTGCTTAAATTTTATGTGGTTTGTCCAGAGCCTGGCTGGACATCACTTTCCAAATGGTTTTTCCTTTGGAGCAGTTAGGAGCCCTTCCTGGGCCTGATGGGGTCGAAATGCGTGTGCTGGTGCGGGCTGAGCACAGGCATGGGAGGATCCCCAGCAGCGTTGGAGAGAACTCGGAGGGGAGTCAGGCACTCTTTTCCAACAGAGGAGGAGGGGAAGGTGAAGATTCAGATCGGTGGCATCTACAGACAGGAGAGGCATCACCTCTGCAGGTGGGGATGATGGAGTCACCTGTGCAGGTGGGGGGTGATGGTATCACCTGTGCAGCTTGGGAAGCTCGATGAAATCTGCACCTGACCCTCCTGGCACTTCCAGCCTGCCTAGGTTGGTTGACCAATTGTTTTCTGCTTTATTGGTTTAACTGGTATTTACTTCTTCAGTATTTACGTAACTTCCAGGTGCTTTGAAAAGCAGTTTACCTAAAGAGGGTTGGGGGAGGGAATCTGGAGACAGTTGGGACCAGGCTGTGCTTTCTGGAAGGCATCCATATGTCTCACGGACACATAGCTCAGAGACTGCACCTGTTACAAAGGGCTGTTTCACCTCTGGCAACGATGGGCTTGTGGCCACCAGGAACAGTCCTGGACATGGCTNAGTGGGATTGGTGGCCGCTCCACAGGCCCCGGGGGCCCCGCGCTGAGGCACACAAGTGGCACGGCTCGGTGAGGAGCTGCGCCAAGCGAAGATGGCTGGCTTGCCCGATCAGAGCCGGCCGGCTCCGCCTCCCCCCACCGGAGAAAATGGAGGCAGCAGTGGTGCCAGTGCCTAGCCTGGTGTGGTAAGCGGGGGCTGGGCGGGCCTTTGCCCCCCAAGCGGGGCTGGGCTGGGGGTCACTCACAAAGCTCCCAGAGCTGGGCCGGTCCCGCGCCTTCCTCTCCGTCTCTGCATCGCCGCTGCTGCTGTCTTTCCTGGCCTTTGTTGCCGTGGGCTGCTCAGTCTCCCAGCGCGGTTGCGGCGCTCTCAGGAATCTTCTTTTGCATCGGCC
>NW_007738234.1:41534-44743 GCF_000696425.1 Galeopterus variegatus | reverse complement strand
GTCTCCCAGCGCGGTTGCGGCGCTCTCAGGAATCTTCTTTTGCATCGGCCCTAAAACCTCGAGACTGTAGTTGCTTTTTTTCGTTGTAGATTAGTTGATCAGTGATTTATTTGTTTTTTGTTGCTCTTGGAAATGCAAATAGTACTCTGGCAGGGCAGCGCACACTTCACAGGCTCTCTCTGTCCTCTGGCACGCCCGCTCCAGACCCGTCGCCATCTTGCTCTACCCCAGTTTCAAATTTTAAATTTAAGTTAATTAAAGTTGAATAAGATAAAACATCCTAGGTCACATTCCCAGTGCTCAGTGGCCACACGTCAGTAGTGGCTGCCACAAGGGTTGGGGCAGACACAGAGTCATGGAACTGGGGTTTTAAAAGCCTCGTTGCCAGCCCCCACCTGCAGGCAGCCCACCCGGGTTGACAGCTGTGAGAGGAGCATTATCAGCCTTCTGTGGGACAAGCAACGACTCCGAGGTCAGACGAGCTGAGGGACCAGGCGGACACACAGCTCGTGGAGATCCATAGTGATGGGGCACCGCCAGGCCCTGAGAAGTCCCTCAGGGAGGAGCCCGGCTTACTCGTTCAAGCCCAGGCTCCCCCGAACCTATGTGGACATGGAATCTCGCTTCTGCTGGGAGTCCTGTTACTGTCCTGGGCACCCAACATTCTGCAGACCCTTTCCTCTTCTACTTCTGCTTCCACCACAGGGACTGACAGTGGCAGCAATGCCTGCCACTAAGCCCCCACCCCCAGGTCCAAGCCCTGTCTATGGCCTAGACGACCCCTGTGAAAGCCAAATCATCCCTGTCCAGGCCTGGGGTCTTGGGGGAGGGTGCTCTGTACAGCACACCTCCATGCCCCTTGCTCTAGGATGGTGGCCTGGAGGACCTGTGAGCCCCCACCCCTGCCCACCACCCTGGCATCACCCCCACATGTCCTGCCCCTCCTGGTGCCAGCCCTGTCTGCTCTCACTTCCTTGTGCACGCCCAGCTCCTTCCTGCTACAGGGCCTTTGCACGGCTGCTCACCATGCCCCACCAACCACTCATCCGGCAGAGTCCACCCAGATCAGCTCAGAGCCGTGTTCTCAGGGAAGCCCCAGGCCCCATCGAGGTTAGGGCCTGTGATGGTGAATGCAGGGCTCCTTGTCACTCCCAATCACATGCCTGGGCTGGTAACCACACTCACATAGTTGCGGCCTTCGAGGCAGTGCGCCCTCTTTCCGCTGGGATCCACAGTGCCATGAAGCCCTGTCTGGCTCCATGTCCCAGCACAAGGACAGAGTCGAAGCTCGAGAAACACTAAAATGAAAGAATAAACCAATGGACAGAAATTTTTGACAAAGGCTCTGAAACCCCTCCCCCAAGACATGTAGCTGTCAGCTCCCCTCTACCCCCGGGAGGATGTGGGTGAAGCTGTGTCCCAGAGAGCTGCAGGCAGAAGAAAGAGGCACCGACCCAGGCCCTTGGCAGGTCTGGGGTCCTCGGCACACACTCTCCCCCACCGCGACTCTCGGGGATGGGGGTGGGCATGCTGCCTGTGGGGCCCTCACGAGGTTGCAGGACCATGTGGAAAGGTGAGGGGTCTGTGCAGGCGTGCAGGGCCTGAGAAAACTGGGGTGTGACCGTCATCCTCCTCGTGCTGGCTGGGGGTTCTGGGTCTCGGGTGTCAGGTCTGTGGAATGGGTGGAAATGCCCTTCTCTGGCTGAGCTGAGAGCTGCCAGGCCGTTCATTCATTCATCTGAAAGAATGTGTATGAAATCTCGCCAGCACTGCTGGTGTCACTCGAGGACATCAGCAGTCACATCCCCTGTCTGTGTGGCACTTCAGTCCATGGGGGAAGGGTGGAAAACAGGCCAGCAGGAAGCCACAGGGACCAGGAGCTCCCAGGCCACAGCCCTGGGTGGCCAGGCTGGCCTCCATGGAATGACATCCAGCCGAGACCCCAAGGGTGAGAGGGGCAGCCCAGGCAGGTGAGTGGGAGCCCCCGGGAGCAGACAGTGCGTGGACAAAGGCCAACAGGAGGAAGAGGGAGGGGTTTGTCTGAGCAAGCAGCCATCCACGTGGGCAGAGTACTAGCCCCTGGGACACCCACATCCTAATCCCTGGAATCTGTGAATACGTCACCTTGTTGGCAGAGGGGTTATGAGCCTTGAGACGGGAGATAATCCTGGATTATGCAGCTGGGCCCGTATAGGAGAGGCCAGAGGGTCAGAGTCAGAGAAGGAGCTGTGACAAGACACCTTGAAGGAGATAGAGAAGGGCCCGACCCCTGAAGCTTCCGGAAGGAACCCAGTCCCGTCAGCACTGTGAGCTGCGTGAGACCCATCTCGGTCATCTGGTTCCAGAACTGTCAGACAATAAATATGTGTGTTTCCAGCCCCTGGGTTTGTCATGATTTGTTACACAGCCACACCTCCTTCAAGGACAAGAGTGCAGGTTTTGTGCTAAGGGCACCACGTGCCGTGGAAGGTTTCAGGCAGGAAGGTAATACATCTAACCGGTGAGCACACAGTGGGATGCCAGCCCCGAGCCAGTGCCCATGGTCTGCTCACGCTGCTCTGGGCTCTGGACAGTGCTGTGACCAGCCCTCCCGACAGCCCCGCTGGTTCTACCCCTTACAGATGAGCAAACAGGCCCAGAGCTGCCCGGGTGCTGACCCCTGGGGTGGGCCCTGGATGACCCGGCAGGCAATGCCATTGCATGGGCACAGGGCTGGCACCACCTTCTGTGCAGCTCCTCTGGGATGGCATTTGGCCACCCAAGGACACAGGGCCACAGAGGCAGGTGGGTGGGTGGTGCTCCTGAGCCGTGGAAGCTGCTGCTGTGGTTCTGTGGACTTGGCCCAAGCCTGCCAGACCCGCTCGCACGGCCCACAGCCCTAGTGGGGGCAGGTACAAGGGCTGGAGTTTCCAACCCCTCCATTGGACTCTCAGGAGCAAAATCCTTGGTCTTGTTGAGACGGAGAAGCACCAAAACCACGTATTTATGCATTTTTGTCAAGAGCCATTGGGCCGGCTGGGTTGTTCCTGGTTCCATTGCTTAAATTTTATGTGGTTTGTCCAGAGCCTGGCTGGACATCACTTTCCAAATGGTTTTTCCTTTGGAGCAGTTAGGAGCCCTTCCTGGGCCTGATGGGGTCGAAATGCGTGTGCTGGTGCGGGCTGAGCACAGGCATGGGAGGATCCCCAGCAGCGTTGGAGAGAACTCGG
>NW_007738234.1:39667-40278 GCF_000696425.1 Galeopterus variegatus | reverse complement strand
GATCCGTTGCCGGACACGAAAAAAGACAAAAAGGAAAAAAAAAAAAGAAGTTACTGGGAGCAGTGTTTCTCCTTGCGGGCTGAGACCAACCTGGGAGTCCAATTTCACATCGCCCTGGGCAGACACTACCCTTGCTTCCTGCCCTGGTAATTTTCCAGAGTTGAAACTTTCCTCTCAAGGGGCAAGAAGTGCATTCTGCCACTGACAGTTCAACCAGAAACATTTCTGCGAGACAGAAGTCACAGCCGCCCCAGAGTGGGAGCCAGGCGTGACTCAGCCGCCCACGCCAGGCAGAGCGGAAGACGGCAGGGGGCCTGGGGGTGCTCGTGTCCGCAGCAGCAGCCAGAGCCAAGCTGGTGGGATGCTGGTGGTCTGTGCCCTTCCCCACTTCTCAGGTCAGGTTTGCATTTGGCTGCACGTGAGTGGCACCCACACAGTATGAATGTTTGGGGAAGGAGGCTCAAAGGGGCAAGGACTCGCGACTCTGCTGGCCAAAGATGGGAGGGGGCTGCAAGGGTCACCTGTTCCCATCCTTGGAGGAGTCAGTGAGAGGCGAGGAGATGTTTGGTGGGAACATCTGGGGAAACTGAGGTGTCAGGTTACTACGTGGG
>NW_007738234.1:23982-38951 GCF_000696425.1 Galeopterus variegatus | reverse complement strand
AGGCGAGGAGATGTTTGGTGGGAACATCTGGGGAAACTGAGGTGTCAGGTTACTACGTGGGGCTCTTCTCCACCCTGAGGACTCAGGACTCCAGTCACTGTGGAGATTAACATCGGACGTGTGGCTTCGCCCTGAAATGAAACCTGAACCAAACCAAAACAAAAAATAAGTCAATCTTATGCTGAACCTATATTCCTCCCCCTTCTCTGGGGCATGTGTCCTGATTGCACTCCCTGCCCCTGGGGCAGGAGGGCGCACATGGCTCCTTGGGCCAGTGAGAAGTGGTGTGTGGAGTGCCACGTCTTGTGTCCGGTCCCGGTATGCGGTTGGCCCCTACCCTGGCAGCTAGAACCTCGGCCTCCAATGGAGGCCACAGGGCTCTGCACAGGGATGAAGGCTCCAGGGCCTGGGACCTGCTTGTCATGACAGCACAAACTGGTCTGGGTTAACTGGTACAGCTCAGGACCCGGATCAGGCCCAGAAGGACCACTAAACCAGCCCCCCGCTTTTAATCAGTTTCTGGGCAATTCTGTATTTGCATATTTTTTAGGGAAGCTCTTTAATATCCAAATTTGTCATGATCAAAAAGGGAAATGACCGTCCAACTACACTTCTGCCAGCTCCACCAGAAAGAGCAGATTATGCCAGAGTTTGGTGCATGAAAGCACTCAGCAAGCCCTCCAGTCTAGTCAGAGAGGAAGAGCATTCCTCCCTCCCAGAGGGAGAGCAGGGGCATCCACGGCAGTGAGTCTTTGCAAGGAACAAACAGGACCAACAGCAGACAGGGTCCCCTGTGAACCCTGCCCAGCTATGGAAGCTACAGTAGTGAACGGTGCTGGCAAAACTGGATGTCCACACGCAAAGGATGGAGTTAGACCCCTCTCTTTCGCCACGTGCAAAAAATCAACTCAAAATGGGTTGAAGACTTAAATATAAGACCCCAAACTATGAAACTACTAGAAGAAAACATAGGAGTAAAATTCTACGACATTGGTCTAAGCAAGGATTTTTTGGACGAGTCTTCAAGAGCAAGGGGAATACAGCAAATACAGACAGATGGGATTACATCAAACTAAAGGCTCCTGCACAGCAGAGGAAGCCATGGACAGAGCAGAGACACAGCCCACACGTCGGGAGAATACATGTGCAAACTATGCTCTGTAAGGGTTTAACATCCAAAGCACGTCAGGAGCTCAACAAAAGTGCTTAACATCACTAATCATCAGGGAAATGCAAATCAAAACCACAACGAGACATCATCTCACCCCAGTTAGAGTGGCTGTTATCAAAAAATCAAAAGATAGCAAGTGCTGGCAAGGATGTGGAGAAAAGGGAACGCTTACACATCGCTGGTGGGAATGTGAATTAGGACAGTCATTATGAAAAGCAGTTTGGAGCTTCCTCAAAAAGTTAAAAATACAACCATGACAGGATCCAGCAATCCCACTTCTGGGTGTACAGCCAAAGGAAATAAAATCAGTATGTTGAAGAGTTATCTCCACCCCCGTGTTCACTGCAGCACTATTCACAATAGCCAAGATATGGAATCAACCTAAGTGTGCATTAGCAGATGACCAGATAAAGAAAATGCTGTATATCTACACAATAGAATACTACTCAGCCATAAAAAAGAATGAAATCCTGTCATTTGCAGCAACACGGATGAGCTTGGAAGACACTATGGTAAGGGACATAAGCCTGAAACAGAAAGAGAAATACTGCATGTTCTATTAAATGTTTACTATGTATCTTGCTCTGGGTAGTGGCTACATAGTAAACATTTAATTTTACTTATTTGTCATTTATGGCTGGCATAATATTTGTACATATTTATGGGGTACGACCTGACGTTTTGATAGGCGTACACACTGTGCAATGATCAAATCAGGGTGATCAGCATATTCACCACCTTGAACATTTATCACTCCCTTGTGATAAGAACATACAAAACCCTCTTCCAGTTATTTTGAAGTAAACGAGGGCACTTCAGAAAGTTCATGGAAAGGCTTGTATTGTCTTTCAATTCTGTGTTTCCACAAACTTTTAAAAGTACCTCGTACTATACATTCCTGTTAGCTCTGACTATCCTCCTGTGCAGAACATCAAAACTTACTCCTCCTGACTGGGACTTTGTGCCCGTTGGCTGATGCCACCCCCTCCCCTCCCCTCCCCTTACTCTGGCACGCACTGTTTAACGCTCTACTTCTACAAGAACTTTTCAGATTCCACATAGGGTATAGATACAAGCCTTTCCGTGAACTTTCTGAAGTGCCCTCGTATACTTCAAAATAACTGGAAGAGGGTTTTGTATGTTCTTATCACAAGGGAGCGATAAATGTTCAAGGTGGTGAATATGCTGATCACCCTGATTTGATCATTGCACAGTGTGTACGCCTATCAAAACGTCAGGTCGTACCCCATAAATATGTACAAATATTATGCCAGCCATAAATGACAAATAAGTAAAATTAAATGTTTACTATGTAGCCACTACCCAGAGCAAGATACACAGTAAACATTTAATTTTAGAAAATAAAATGTCCAGAAAAAAATTTAAGAAAAAGAAAGTTTCACAAGTCAGTCTGAATAGAGCCCCACGGTTAGCAAGTGCTTCCAGAATCACAAATGTACAGACCCAGCCTGTGTGTGCCTCCGCAGAAATGAGGGCCAAGACCATTTAAATGCAAATCCCCATTTTATGAGCTCAGTTTTCATTGTAAACCATTTTGCCATTTGTAGGTAGCTGCCCTGGGATGTGGGGCAGGAGCTTAGAAAGCACTTCAGCAATGCCACCCACGCCTGCACTGATCGGGCCAAGCAAGGTCATTGTTCTAGGACAGGGGAGTAGTCAGGCCAGAGGCCACCACCCTCCACAAAGGCTGGAGGTCACAGTCCTCCTAGGGCCAAGGAACCTTCTCCATCGTCACAGTCATGGCAACTCCACACCACCAAGCGTGATGAAATCCCCCATGTTTTTCATTCTTTAGTTTATAAGTTAATGTTGCCCCAAAATCAAAACAAGGAGAGCCAGTCCTGGGCAGGCTAAGGCCGGGGCGGCGGCTGCTGGAACACGATTTCCTCACCAGGCCCTGCCCAAGGTGTGGTGAGCTGGGAGAGCCATGCCAGAGAGGGGAAAGAGCTCACGCCATGCGCTGCCAAGGCAGGCTGGGCTGCAACCCTGGACCGCGAAGTCGGAAGAGAGGTCTCCAAGGGATGGGAACGGCCTTCGCTGCATGGATGACGGGGCAGGCAGGCGCTGGCCTGGCAAAACCCCTGCTGGCCCCAGGCTGGGCTGCACCCACGGGCATCTCGAGCTGGAATGAGGCTTTGCTCAGTGAAGCAGTGGGGCCAAGCTCGGGTCATGTGGGGACTGCTTGGGTCAGAGTAAGCAGCCAAGGGACAGCGGGTGATGGGGGGTGACGCTGTGAACTGCAGGGCAGCCCCTCTGCCCCTGAGGCCCTGCCCTTTCTTGACTTTCCCTTCATGAGCCTTCTTTTCTGTTCCAGACATCTCAGGGTCCATGTGGCCTCAGAGAGTGGCCCTTTGGAGCCTAGGGTGTGTCTGCGGGACCCTGGGAAGGGGCTGGCAGGTGAGTAGATGACCCCCTCCCTGCATTCTCCACAGCTGTTCAGCTTGCATGTCTTATTTGTTGGGATTCTGGGCCAGAGTTCAGTTCTGTTGCTTTACAAGTGGGGAAAATGAGGCTCGCTCTCTGCCCTGCCATTTTCTGCCATGCGAGACCCCTGCATGGCTGTAAAGCCACTGCCCGTGAAGATCCTCACCAGATGTGTTCCCTGGACTTTGGACTTCCCAGCCTATGAAACTGAAAGCAATAAATTTTGTTTTCTTACAAATTACCCAGTTTCAGGTATTTTGTTAAAAGCAACAGAAATGGACTAATACACAGGGATGCCCCTGGTCAGTGCCTATATCACTGGGAATGAGGCCTGGACAGAAGGGAACTGTCTTAGTCTGTTTTGTGCTGTTACAACAGAATAAAGACTGAGTAATTGATAAGGAACAGAAGTTTGTAGGCTCATGGCTCTGGAGTCTGAGAAATCCAAGACTGAGCGGCTGCATCTTGTGAGGGCTTTCCTATGGCTTAATGCAGAAGGTGGGGAGTGGGGAGAGAGTGAGAGAGAGAAAGAGAGAGAGAGAGAGAGAGAGAGAGAGAGAGAGAGAGAGAGAGAGAGAGAGAGAGAGCGCCAAACTCATCCTTTTGCAAGGACCCCGCTCTGGTGACGACAGCGTTAGCCCATTCACTCCATGCTCACGGCCTAGCCACCTGTCACTAGGCCTCACCTCCCAAAACTGTTGCAATGGGGATTAAGTTTCCAACACGCGCTTTCTGGGGGACACATTCAACCTGTAGCAGGAATAACACCTCTCAGGCCATTTAGAGACATAACTAATGAGGGTTATGACGAAAATATTTATGAATACCCTCGGGGTTTTTCCATTTCCCTGATCTGATGCAACCACCTGGAGTAGCTTGTCACTAGGAGCTGGGTTAATCAGTCCTGGGCAGTGGCCCCCACCTCACTCAGCCAAGCGTGAAACCATCCTTCTGGAACCCCACCCTGAACCACTGCTGGACTCTGGCTGTTCAGCCAGGGCTGAGATCTTGGCACAGATGTCACTTGGCCACTTGACACTGCCCCTAGCAAGGTCTGCGGTGGCCCCAGGGAGGAGGAGCTCACCCTAGGCCTTCCTCCGGCCTTTACTTGCTGTTCTGGCCCCTTGCCTGCCTCCAGGTTCTGTGTCCTATGCTCCCCATACTAAAGCACACTTCAGCCAGCCATCCACGTGACTCCCTAAATGCCACCCCCGGGAGAGGCCTGCACTGACCCCACCGCTGCACCCTCTATTCTACTGCTGTGTTGTATTTTCCTATGTCTCTTCACTTTATAAAATCAGTTTGTTTATGTGTGTGTGTACTTTTCTGTCTGATCCATCTTTCCTGAGCTCCATGGGAGAACCACATTCCCAGAGCCTCGGACCCGGCCCACCCCAGGGTCTGGTGTACATTTGCAGAGTGCATGAGCCTGCACCCATCGAGGGCAAGGGCTTTCCATTGTTATCTGATTCTCCAACAGCCCTATGATGTCGATGTTCTTATTCATTTCATTTTAAAGATGAAAATACGGAGGCTCAGAGAAGTTGAGACACTGCCCAAGGTCACATAGCACATATCTCTCAAAGCCAATAATCTGACCCAGCTCTTCCAATCCAAAGCCTGTGCTCATAGCAGTGGCACCTGCTGCCCCAGCCTGCAATAGACACAAACAAATGCCCACTGCAGGTGTCTTTTAAAAATCATTTTTTAGAAAAGGTGTCGTTTAATACAGTAAAATTGGCTTACTTTAGTGAACAGTTCAGCTAGTTTTGATGTCACCACGATTGGGACACAGCACAGTGCCACACCCTGAAAGTCCCTCCTGCCCCTCTGTACTCGCTCAGCAGAGTGTGTTCGAGGCTCAGCCAGGCTGCTGTGCGGTGGCTGGTCCTTTTATTGCTAAGTAGGATTCCCTTGTGTGGATGGTCCCGTTTCTCCATCCCGTTCCCAGGGAAGAGACATGTGAGTTGTTCCCAGTCCTTGGCAATTCTGAATAAAGCCTCTACTAACATTTCTGTTCAGGTTTTTGTGTGGCCGTGGGTTCTCACTTTTTTGGAGTAGTTTCCTGTATCATGTGGTGGGTGTCTGTTCAGCTTGATAAGAAGCTGCCAAACTTTCCACAGTGATGGCACCATACTGAATTTCTACCAGCAGTGTGGGAGGGTTCTGGTCAGCAGGCATTTTTTTAAAAATTGTGGTTAAAAAAAAAAAACCTCATAAAATTTTCCATCTTAGCTATTTCTCAGTGTACACTTCAGTGATACTAAATATGTTCGTAGTATTGTGCAAACATCACCACCATCCATCTCCAGAACTCTTTCATCTTGCAAAACCGAAACTCTATACTTGTTAAGTCATAAGCAGTGTGGGAGGGTTCTGGTCAGCAGGCATTTTTTTAAAAATTGTGGTTAAAAAAAAAAAAACTCATAAAATTTTCCATCTTAGCTATTTCTCAGTGTACACTTCAGTGATACTAAATATGTTCGTAGTGTTGTGCAAACATCACCACCATCCATCTCCAGAACTCTTTCATCTTGCAAAACCGAAACTCTATACTTGTTAAGTCATAGCTCCCCTTTCCCCTTTCCCCAGCCCCTGGCCCCCACCATTATACTTTCTGTCTCTATGAATTTGACTCCTCTGGGGAACTCGTGTAAGTGGAGTCACACGGTGTTTGTCCTTTTGTGACTGGCTTATTACAGTCAGCATGATGTCCTCAAGTTTCATCCATGTTGCAGCAGGTGTCAGAATGTCCTCCCTTTTCAAGGCTGAATAGTATTCCACTGTGTGGATGGACCATGTTATGCTCATCCATTCATCTACCAATGGACACTCGGGTTGCTTCCAGCTCCTGGCTGTTGTGAACAGCGCTGCTGTGAACACAGGTGTGCAAGTCTCTCTCCAAGACCCTGCTTTGATTCTCTGGGCATCTACCTGTAAGAGGGATTGCTGGATGACATGGTAATTCTATTTTTCTTTTTTTGAGGAACCACCATTCTGTTTTCCACAAAGCCTGCACCATTTTACAATCTCTCACCAAGAGTGAGTGCAGGTATATATTTTAGAAGTCCCAGGAAATATGAAACCCAAAAGCAGAGGCAACAAAAACAAAAATAGACAAATGGGATGGCACCAAACTAAAAAGCTTCTGCACAGCAAAGGAAACAATCGACAGAGTGAAGAGACAACCTGCAGAAGTGGCAGAAAATATCTGCAAACCATACATCTGATACAGAGTTGATATCCAAGATATATAAGGAAAGAAAATAACTCAGTAGCAAAAAAACAAATAACCCTATTTTTAAAATGGGCAAAGGACCTCAACAGACATTTCTCAAAAGAAGACGTATCAATGGCCAACAGATATATGAAAAAGTGCTCAACATCACTAATCATCAGGGAAATGCAAATCAAAACCACGTCGAGACATCGCCTCGCCCTTGTTAGACTGGTTACTGTCAAAAAGATGAAAGAGCATAAGCGTTGGAGAGCACGTGGAGAAAAGGGCACCCTCGCGCAGTGTGGGCCGCAACGTGGGCGGGGGGAAATCAGAACAGCCATTACGGAAAACAGTACGAAGTTCCTCAAAGAATTGAAAACAGAAGCACCACATGATCCAGCCATCCCACTTCTGGGCCTGCACTCCCGTGTTTATTGCAGCTGTACTCACAATAGCCAAGGTATGGAAGCAACCTCGGTGTCCATGGACAGACGGGTGGATAAAGGAACTGTGGTGCACGATGGGATGCCATTCAGTCTTTAGAAAGAAGCCAATTCTGTCATTTGCAGCAACATGGATGGACCCGGAGGACATTACGTTATATGAAATAAGCTAGACACAGAAAAGTAAACACCGCGTGATCTCACTTGTAGTGGAATCTTAAAAAGTTGAACTTGTAGCGATAGAGTGTGGGATGGTGGTTACCCAGGGCTGGTGGGGGCTGGGGGAGAGGAAGCAGAGAGGTTGGTCAGAGGGTCATCTCAGACATAAGATGAGTAAGATCTGGTGACCTATTGCATAGCATGGCGATTAGAGTTAATAATAGCATATTGTATACTTAAAATTACTAAGAGACTGAGGTTTTAAATGTTCTCACTACAAAAAATAAGCATCTGACTGATGAGCATGCTGGATAGCTGCTTAACCATTTCACATCGTACACATACATCAACACATCTCGTTGTACGCTGTAAACACATGTAATTTTTATGTGTCGATTTAAAATAAACAATGAATTAATTTAAAAAACAAGTCCCCAGAAGGGAGGACGAGGGTGTGGGTGGGGGCCTGCTCATCCCACACTCACCCTGGGGAGCCCTGTGACAGCCGTTCTGTCCCCATGGTCCTGCCTGCGCAAGAGTCGGCTCGGATGTCACCCGCTCACGCGAACAGGATGCACCCTGAGCCCAGGAAGTAAAGAGCAAACTGAGGGCGAGGGCCACTGCAGCTCAGAGGCGGCCGATCCCACCACGTGTGGGAGGGGAGGGGAGGGGGATGTGTGGAGGCAGGGCTGGGGCCTCCGTGGGGACCGGATCCCACAGGAAGCCATGGGGCCCCCCCGTGCCTCACACACTGGAACCGGCCAAGGAGAAGGCAGCTCGACTGAGAACAGCAAACCCAGCAAGGTGTCCAGTCCCCAGCCCAGGACACCTGGGGGCAGGAGGGCAGCCCCCGGACCCTCTCCTTGAAGCTCCTCCCAGCCCCTTCTCCTGAGGGCTACCCCTTCCATCCAGAAGCTGCAGGGCCTCTCAGTGGCTCTGCCCCAGCTGCACACATGGGGTGGAGCGGGGACATCTTCCCTGTGGGTTCTAGGCCTGGGATTCAGGGAGAGGAGGGGGCATCCTCCTGTGGATGTAAAGCGGGGGGTGCAGGAGTGGAGACCTGGGCTGGGCAGAGTGGCCATGGAGAGGGGCTGGCACAGAGGGAGAGGCAAGGCCATGCCTGGTGGGGGCTGAGTGTTGTGTGTGATGATGCCACTGGCCCGGGGGGAGGGGCTTGGAGAGAGATGGAGATGGAGATGGAGAGACGGAGAGATGGAGAGGGAAAGAGTCTGAAGGAGGGACAGTGGGTGGCTCAGAGGAGCTGGCAGGTAGTAGGAGCCACACCCCAATCCCCCACCATGGCTGGCTGGTGGAGGAGGACTGTCCTAGGAGGTGCCATCGCCGTGCGAGGGCCTGGCTCAGGACAGATGCATCTGGAAGGTGATGGTGAGGGTCACTGCTGGGCACATGAGGCCACCCAGGGAGCTGGTGGCAACACAGGGAGAGATACCCCCTGCCCTAGGACAGGGCCTCCTCAGAAACACCGTCTCTCCCCCAGGGGATTTTTTTTTTTTAAGACAAAATAATAGGAGATTTGTGCCAAATTAGGGGTGTTTGGAAAAAGCAGCTGTGAGTCCACACGGCATGGCTGGGGTGTGGCCAGCAGTATGGGAACGGTGACAAGGGTGTAGCAAGGTGGATAGCGTGGACAACAGAGTCTGGAGGGAGAGCCCGTCTCTCAAGTTGTGCGTGACAAACATGACATCACTGCCAGGACTGGAAGAAAATACAAAAGACAGGGAAAAGCTACTGTATGCGTGACAGCCAGCAGCAAACTTTTCTCCTTTAAAAAGTTCTGCGTGACAAACATGACATCACTGCCAGGACTGGAAGAAAATACAAAAGACAGGGAAAAGCTGCTGTATGCGTGACAGCCAGCAGCAAACTTTTCTCCTTTAAAAAGTCAGACGTGGTCTTGCTGGCACCCAGAGGCCGGCATGGCCCGCAGACCCTGGCACCCTCGGGCCAGCAAAGCCACAAGTCACCACACTTCCTGCAGATGGAACAAGCCATCTGGGTCAGGAAATTGAGCCGGCTCTTCAAATCCCCTCTGGATCTCCACGTTCCTAGGGTTTAAATAGAACATCCAAGCCTCTCAGAGAGCCAGAATACCACATTTCTACCCAGTGAGGGGAAAATAAAAATTCTGTGAGTCTCCTAAGTGAGAAAGGGCCCAGCTCACCTGCAGGGTACTGACCGTGTGGCACCTGATTATGGAGAGTTCTGAGAGAATTCCTCGCCACTAAGTAGGTTTGGATATTGTCGTTCACAATCTCTGACAACACACCTGAGCTTGCCCTGCCCAATGGGCAGCACCTTCCAGGTCAGATTAAGTTGGTGCAAGCTGGACATGGTCCTGGTGCCCTCCTGGGTCCCTGGATCCTGTGGACAGCAGACACGTCTCAGGAAGGAATCTCTGGGACTGGAGGGCATCCCTCTTTTTGTGCCCTTTGGGTCTCTCACCTGACTTCACCCAGTAGTCTTCCCAGAAGCCTGTCCTGCAATGGCCTCAGCCTGTTAGCTCTGTACACGCCAAAGAGCTCTACATGTAGCCAGAGAGCCCTGTACATGCCAGGGAGTTCTACATACACCCAGAAAGCCCTGCACATGTCTGGGATATTCGAAAGGGCAGGGCTGGTTGCCTTTCTCAATCCCCTGTGAGTGAGGCTCCTAGGGGCTGTCCATGTCCTCTGGCAAAGTCCAAAGTCCTAGCTCCTCCAGGCTCATGCTGGGAGGTGGCAGCTCGGGAAAAGGAGATGCCAAAGGCAGGGTTTGGAGGTAGGGAAAGGCCCTACCCACTTCCATTTGCCGAAGAACCCAACCAAATAAAACATGAAGAAATGCCCAAACAGGCTGCAAATAATTGCCGATAATTTAAATGTTTGCATTTAGTGTTTTTAACATAAAACACAGTCAGTGCAACATAATCTTGCCAGTCGTGAGGCAATTACTGGTGGGTGGCCAGGGTGAGAGCAGCCGTGAGACTAGACAGGGCCTGTGTCAGCGGGTTGGGCGGCTGCCTGAGTAGTCACACTGGAAGCTAATGGGAGCATTTACCTAACATTGAGGTCCTTCCGGAATGTGCGGTCCCAGCCCAGTGGACGCTCTGACCTACCTCCACCCCCAGACCAGCTGGGCAGGCTCGTGGGCACCGGGCAGGCCAGCGCAGCTCTGGATGTCCTCGGGCTGGCAAAGACAGCCGCCTCTTTGTAAGAGCATATGCAGAAAGACCACACAAGTGGACCACCAGTGAATTCAAGTTACCCTTCCAGGGAGATTCTGGGTAGCCAAGGCCCTGAGTGTGGACCAGGACTGGGGCTCTGCAGGTGCTGGAAGCTGGGCACATCTCTTCCTGCAGCTTCATAATGCCCATGCCACAGAGCCACCAGCCTGGGTGACCTCCTCCCCACTCGGCTGAGTCTGCCTCTCTTGGAATGCAAGGCACCCCAGGTGTCCTTGAATTAAATCTATGAGCCATCTGATTAGGCAGGAAAGTCCAATTCCAACCTTTTCTACCCCAAACCTAATCTCTAACACCAGATACTTTGCACTGAATTAGTCGGTGGCTTCTAAAGAGAACACGATACCATAGCTGCCCACCCAGATGTCGAAGCCTGAGCTTGTGAAACGCTGGAGCCCAGGGCTTGTGAATGATGCTCTCTGTTCGCCTGAGCCAAAGCTCCCATCACCACTGTCAGGAAGGGCAGCCTGGGTCAGCATGTTAAATACCATGTTATTCACATATGAGTTATCTGCGCATCTATAACCCCAGGGTGAGGCCCCTCTGCCCCCAGCATTTTGGAAGAATGTCTGAGACCTGGTGTAATGGAATCAGATTCTGCAGTAGCTGTTTTTAATGGTGGCAGATTCTTTAAAAAAGACAAAAACTGAATTGAAACTCCGTCTCCAAGAGTCACCTTGCTCCGGGAGACAAAGAGAGAGGACAGTGGGATGTCTGCTGCCGGGAGTTGGCTGCTCACGATCTGCCATGTTGCTGTGGTCCAGACGGGTCAAGAGTGTTTGTACAGAATTGGCCAGGGGCCCAGCCCAACAAGGGAGACAAAGAGAGAGGACAGTGGGATGTCTGCTGCCGGGAGTTGGCTGCTCACGATCTGCCAGGTTGCTGTGGCCCAGACGGGTCAAGAGCGTTTGTACAGAATTGGCCAGGGGCCCAGCCCAACAAGGCCAGTGATGTCTCAGTTCACATCAGAGGTTAACAAAGCTTCGGAATGAAAAATGGAGACATTGCTTATGAGCTCACATGGACGGCCTACTGCGTGCCCTGAGCCACGCCAAGGACACTGAGGCCCAAGGTGGCTAATGACGTGTCCAAGGCAGTGGCCAGTGAGTAGAGCCCCCAGCCACGCACTGCCCCAGAGCATGAAACTATGATTCTGAGGACAGAAAATACTTTTTATCATCCACACAATCCTGCTAACAGAGACCCTCCAGATGCCCATGGCCTCCCCTCACCTGATGACAATCCCAGAAGTTTAGATGACTCTGGGCTAAGTTTTTAACTGAGACTACTCTGATGTTGTGCTTTTCTTCTCTGAAAAGCCACGGATCAGCTGCCAGACCGCACATGGGCTGTACTGTGAGAATGATCCCCACCTGAACACAGCATTTAACAGATTTAAACGTGTTCACACACCTAGGCTCTGCAATGCCTCCTCTTCAACCTTCAGCAAAATCCTCTCTCTCATGCAAAATGTTAAAATCACTACTTCAAATATTTTTTAGAAAACTTTCTCTGGCACCTCCTCTGCGAGGTCACAGCCCAAGACTTTGCTGCCAGGATGTCCATTGTCATTGGGTTGAAATGGCCATTTTTGTAAATCAAGAAAGGGGGAACAGTGGTGGTTTCTGAGGATTCAAATAACACGTATGCAAGATTTACCAAAATAGAAATGCCCATAAGACTCTACCTCAATTTTAAGTATCCTCCAAATAAAGTGTTAATAGCCAAGGTGGGTCATTTTCAGATATCACGCCTGGTCAAAGCACCAGGAATGGTATTGTTTTTTCCAGGCTCAACTCTCAGACTGTGGCACCAAGAATTCAAAGCCATTTCTGTTGGCCATTAGCCTGACCTGAAATTTCCCTCTCTCTCTCCCTTCTCTTCTGATCTTGAGATATATTATCTTCAAAATGACAATGTCCATAAAGCCAGCCGGAGTCCATGGAGAGAAGGGTGTGTAAATACACGTACAAGCTTTCACATTTCAGTTCTTTGGGGTATTTCCAAAGATGATGTCATATAATTGGCTATAAAAATGCGAAGTGTCTGTTCTGAGACTCCCAGAGATGCCCCAACATGTGGCAATGCACCCCCCACAAGACTGCAGGGAGCCAGTGGACTTGGGTTCTTTTTTTCTTTTTCCTTTAATTATTTCCTCGCCAAAAAATACCCCCGCCAGGACAGAACTTATTAAGTTCAGAATGTTCCAGGGCACATAATCAGGCTGCCCTGTTCCAGAACGCTGCTGTGCTCTGTGGCTGACCCCTCAAAGGCCCCTCCCTGCCCCTCTTAATAGCAGGCCATAGCTAAGCAGTGCTGCCTGGGCACAGGGGCCAGATCTCTCGTCCCCCTTGATGCCCTGAGCATGACCCAGAGGGGGCAGGTTGCACATGGTATGTATGGATCAGGTAGAGGCATCAGGACACACAGGTGCAAGGGGGTGGGGTGGGACCCTCGAGGAGCCTGGACACCTGGGTCAGCCTTTGAGGCAGGGCGGAAGGCCTGCATTTCACATTAATGTGCCTGAAACGTTTGCTCCAAAGTTACCTTTCAAATGACGCCTGGGAAGGATTCCTGAGGGATCCCTGGTGGGGCCTGAGGCAGGTCTGAGGATTTAGCTAGAATTTAATACTCTCTCTTTCCTCTTAACATTTTACCTTTTAAAAAACAAACTTACCCTTTTAATAAAATACATGAGTTGTATAAAGGGAAGACAGTGTATAAATAATGGTTTCAGGGGATATCATCCAAAATTAAGTTTTGGAAACACGGAGTCCAATCTTGCTCCTGACATTTGAAGTCACCACCATGTCACCAGCAGAAGCACACGCCACAGGGACAGAGCTCGCTATCTCTCAAAGACATCTTTGGGCAGCTCTGCCTGGAAATGGGGCTCCTGGCAGGTTGCACACCTGAGGTCAGGTGTGCAGAGAAGCGTGACTCCCTTTCCTCTCGGGGGAGGTGTCTCTAGGGCTGCTCCAGTCCCTCCCGCAGTGCTGTGGCTTCCTCTTTTGGGTGGAAAAGCCCAGTTCCTCCAGCAGTTCCACAAACTCTCGGAGGGGCCTTCCCCATCCAGGAACAATGGTCGGTGGTGTTTTCTCTGAAAGTGCCCATGCCCAGGAGCAGCTAGACCTTGCCCCAGCTTCCAGGAGGCAGCTGCTGCCCTGGAGACATGCCCCCCGGCTTCCGGGGCCAGATGTGAGGGGCACAACCCCTACTCTCTGGAGGAGGGACACACACCTCATCAACGACTGCACAGGGTGTGCAGACCACTTCCCATAAGCCTCAGCATGTCTTTCTCATCTCTCCTGTGAACTCTCCTTCCAGCCCCAGGAAGAGGCCCCGCCTGTACCCCATCTCTGTGGGTTCCCTTATCAGCCTGAGGTCACCGTTTGGTCATTTCTCTCCTTACCTCACTTATCTCAGGACTCAGACACACACACTTCTTTTAAAAATAAATTCATTTTACTGAAACTGAAAAGGAAGAATTTGTGGAACGTTCATGTGCTCAGGTGGTAATGCTTGGCAACTCTGATGAGCCCTGATATGGGTCAACCTCATCCCTATTTATTCCATTTAAAGTTTTCAACAGCCCTGGGGCCGGCCCGTGGCTCACTCAGGAGAGTGTGGTGCTGATAACACCAAGGCCACCGGTTCGGATCCCATATGGGGATGGCCTGTTAGCTCACTTGGGAGAGTGTGGTGCTGACAACACCAAGTCAAGGGTTAAGATCCCCTTACTGGTCATCTTTAAAAAAAATTTTTTTTTTCAACAGCCCTTTGGGGAAGCACTACCGTCATCCCCACTTTATAGATGGGGAAACCGAGGCTCAGAGGAGTTAAGCAGCGTGTTCAAGGTCACACAGCAGGGAACACTGGTAGGAAATCAGACAGTGCCCCCTCCCGTCCAACCTCAGTGCTAATGTCAAAAAGAGGATCCTTTATCAAAAAACCGACAGGCAGAAACCCCTGACTTCCCAGGCGAGTGTGCTCGTCTCCTCGTGCGTCCAGGGGGCGACCGCGAACCGACCAAGGGGCGCTCACGGTGGGGCTCCGGGCTGGACCGAGGCGGGCCGCGACCCTCACCCGGGACCCCGCTCTCGGGGTCGGAGAGGGAAGCTTGGGCCGGGGGGTCTCAAGGCGCGTCCCGCTCGCGAGCGACTGCGCTCGGGGAACAGAGGCGTGTGGCCCCGGCGGCGCCCCGTCCCTCCAGCCTCAGGTCCCGCCCACCGGCGCCAGCCCCGCCCTGCTGTCACTGCGGGGGCCGGGCCCGCGCTGCCATTGGCCGCA
>NW_007738234.1:19500-23089 GCF_000696425.1 Galeopterus variegatus | reverse complement strand
AGCGGGGCCCGACCCGCGGACGTCGGGCGAGGGCAGACGGGCGCAAGGTGGCTCCGGGTCTGGCGCGGTGGGGCATGCCCGGCGTGGGGAGGGCGGGACCGAGGGGACATGGATGCACAACCGCCCCTTCTTGCCGCCAGCTCCCCAGCCGGCAAACCCCAGAATCGCGAGAAGGCGGGTCGAGGGGGAAGGCGACGCCCGCTGCCCCGGGTGCGGAGGGGAAGGGGATGGGTGGTGGCGGGAATGGAGGGAGCTGGCCGGGGCTGGTGGCCTGGGCAAGTGGCCCCGCAGGTCGGGCCGGAGGCTGACTCGCCTCCCCGGTGCCGAAGGGTTGTGGCGCGGTCACCCACCTGCGGCGGATGCTGCTGCTGAGTCAAGGAGAAAATCGTCATGCTCAGAAGTTTGTCGCGGGCGGGTGGCAGTCGCGCTTTAGACACCTCGAAGGAGAGCGCGGGCGGAGCGGTCCCCGCCGGCTGGGCCGCGGGACGGAGGCGTGGGGCTGGTCCCCAGCCACGGTGACGCCGGGCGCGCCCCTGTCCCGGCCCCACGACGCGAGGTCGGGGACCCAGGCGTCTGGTGGGGGAGGGAGGAGGCATGCAGGTGGAGGGCCGGGCCGCTGAGGGGCACCCTTGGCCGGGGAGGACGGAGACGAGGGTGCACCCTTGGCCCCGAGCCGGGAAGCGCGAGGCTGACGCCGGGACTTCACGTCCGCGGAGAGGCCGGCTCGGGCAGTGAGGGTCCGCGCCGCCACCTGCCCTGCGCGCCGCGGCGGGAGGGGGAGAAGCCCAGCTGGTCGGACTCGGCGCTGGGACCTTTCTCTGTCTAGGGACGCTAGAACCGCGGTAGTTTTCCGCAGTGATGGAGCTGACTTTTCAGTCGCTGTGCCTACGCTGCCAGTTTTGGAACGTAGGTTAACCCTGTGTAATCAGAAATTGGCTCTGGGGAGTCCGGCTGCTGGGAAGTTTCCAGAGAAGAGAGCACCTTGGTTTTAGTTGGCTCTGTCTGTGAATTTAGTAACAGCAGTAACAACAGTGACAACATAGCCATTTTTATCCAGCATATAGAACGTGCCAGGCTCTGTGCCAAGTGCCCAGAGCATTATCTCATTCAATCCTCACAATAGCCCCTTGAGGTGGCTATTATCACTCCCATTTCATGGATGGGTACACTGAGGCACCAAGAGGTTAAAGTGATTTGCCCAAGGTCTCACAGCCACTAAGTGGTAGAGAGGTTGGAGTCCAGGTTGTTTGACTCCAGATTTGGGCTCTTAACCACTTTTCAGCTCTGTTCCTAAGGGGGAGGACAACACGGGGAACCAGGCCTGTGACTCAGAGCAGTGTCCCCAAAGTCAGCCCACAGTTAAGGGGACAAGAGTGAGTGGCTGGCAGAGTCAGTGACCCCAGGACTCAGGGAGAATGTCTCTTGGGGAGTGAGACCCACAGCCTGACCTTCCCATGTGCTGCTGGAGGGAGACAGGGAGCAGGACCTCTTGGTTGGACCTGATCCCAGCCAGGAGCCAGCTTGTCCTGACCGCCCTGCATTGGGGCCTGTCCTGCAAGGCCAACAGGTACTGCCTGGAAAATTCTTCATGGGCTGCTTCCCTCCTGACTGGCTATGACCTAACCCGTGGCTCAGTGGGCGTGGCCCCAGGAGCAGGTACTGGGCAAGTCCCAATCAGGGCCCTCCCACCACTAGTTGGGTGGTAAGGTGGCCGGGCCCATGACGGCCTGGCCAGGGCTAGACAAGGGTGCTGTGAATGGTGCACTGAGCAACGTCCTGCCCTTGCCAGAGCAACTGGCTGCAGTGACGAAGCTCAGAAAGCCTGGCTCTCAGCAGGCCCCCAGTGGACCCCTAGGCCTGACAAACCCCTGCTTGAAATTTGGGTTCCAGGTCTATGTCCAAACAGCAAAGGTTTTTCAGCTGATTATGAAATCGCAGTTAAGTTATCCAGCTTAGCATCGTACCTACAATGTCCTTGATCTAGCAGTCCCTGTGAGTGTTAATCCACTTCCCAAGTCAGACCTGCTGAGCCAACGTGAACTCATGGCTTCGGAGACTCATAAGCTGGGACAGGTCGAGTCCCTGAACTCTCCCTGGCAGGTGGATCGCAAGTGGTTGGAGATGAGCCACAGAAAGGCCACTGTGCAGCCTGGTGCCTGGAGCCTGGGTAGGAAGCAGCAGGGGCCTCAGAGCGCCCAGCGGTGAGGGTGGGGGCCACGCCCAGCGCGCCCTGCTGCTTCCTCTGCTGCTGTGTCCAGCTGGGTGTGGACAGAGGCCACACAAATAGTCCTTTCCATGCCATGTGACCTCCTTGTTCTCAAGAGTAGCAAAAGAGCCTGTTGCTGGCTTTTAGAAGGGGTTCTATGGTAGTCCTTGAAACCTCACCACCCACCTTTGTTCCAGGACTTTCGGCTGCTTTTCTGGCCTCTGTGTGGTGTTGGTGAGCATGACAGCTGACTGTGGGGGCAGAACCCAGCTCTTGACTGCTGCGTGTGATCAGACAGGCCCTTAGGGGTTGTGTCCCTCGAGTGGTGGGAGGCACCAGCGGCTCACATGTCAGGATAGCAGGGTTCTGTGTGACTCAGTGGAAGCTGGTGACATTGCTGTCAGCACATGGGATGCTGGGGTGTGACTTGTCATGGATCTCTGGTAGTTGTAGGAGGCCAGGGCCAGTGCAGCACAGTCTGGTCTTGGGGACTCTTCTTCTTCCTCTGGCCATCGCTTGGCTCTCAGCCTGCTGTCCTCAGACGCTGGGGCTGCCGGCATTCTTGACACCTCTTGGTTCCCCTTGGTTCCCCTTGGTAGCCACGGCACAGCCTGCTTCCTGCCAGCATTGCACAGAATTAGACTCTTGGACCATATTTCCGGGGGAGGGTGGACGCTTTTTAAAACGACATGCCTTTTGCAAAAGCCACTCACCATGTAGCCCAGAAATTGGTGCCAGGACCAGAGAGTCCCAGAGCCTTGGCTTCCCTGAAAAGTGGGGACTTGTCTGAGGAGTGGGACCTCCTTTCCCCTTCCTCACAGGACAGGAGAGCCTTTAAAACCAGGAAAACACAGTGATGTCTGTCACTTACTCACCAGCAGCCAAAGTGCAGTGGGAGGCAGGAGCATGGGCAAAGGCCACTTTTGTCCTTAGCATCAGCAGAGGCTGGGGAGGGGGTTGGGACAGGCATGCGAACCTACTGGGGGGCCAAAGAGTGTGGAGCTGCGGGGATGGGGGACAGATGCTGAATCTGATTCTGCAAGTCTGCATTTCTCATGAGCTCCCCGTGGCTCCCAGACCCATTTCGGGTAGAGGGGCTGGGTCCTTCACATCTGGTCCTCATTCTCTTCCCCTTGTGATTTCACACCATGTTACAGTAGGGAAACAGGCCCAGAGAAGCCCACGACCTGCCTGGCCTAGAGAGAGCCTCTCTCTGTCCTCTCTGCTTCTCGAATCTCCCTTGAAGGGCAGGGGAGGGTTTTCAATTCCATGTATCAAACATTGTGTTAGAAAAGAGTGAACTTGCACACATCCCCTCTGGTTCCTCCTGTCCCCCCAACACATACATGCTGGAGCTGGCAGCTGCACGTAGGCTGGGAGCAG
>NW_007738234.1:17625-18946 GCF_000696425.1 Galeopterus variegatus | reverse complement strand
ATCAAACATTGTGTTAGAAAAGAGTGAACTTGCACACATCCCCTCTGGTTCCTCCTGTCCCCCCAACACATACATGCTGGAGCTGGCAGCTGCACGTAGGCTGGGAGCAGGTCGTCCAGGCTGAGATGCAGGACTCCCCGTGAGGCCCTGGGCCTCGTGGCCAGGCTTGTTCTCTCTCACACAGTCCTTCACTATTGGCCCATGCAAAGCAGCCGCTTCCTGCCCTTCACCTCTGCCTGGTCACCAGGTATGCAAATTGGGGTGTGCCAGGTGCTGCCATGGCCGCCCCAGACCCTGCCCCCATCTGCTCTATAAACAACTTTGAGCCTCATCTTGAAGCAGTGAAAACTCCCCTCCACGCACCCAGTCAGAAGAAGAGAAGCCAGGATGAATTTCGGGTGCTCAAGAAGAGGCCCAGGTGCTGTGGAGAAAGGCTGTGGCGCGGGGGAGGGCGGGGGCGAGGACAGGAGCTCAGGGGTGCTCAGGGGCTGGATGGCTGGTGGCTGTCGGCCTCAGAGCAAGTGGGTGGAGTGAGCAGGGGGCGTGGCCTCCCACAAGGTGCTGGCAGGAGCCTAAAGGGGAAGGGTGGCTGTCTTCCCCAGCCACCAAGTGGGGCTTAGGAACAGAGCCAGGAGTGCTCCCTAACATGGGAGGGGCACTACCTGCCCCACCCCAGTTCCAGGCCTGCCTGGGGACATTCGCTTGGCCATAGCCGCTGCAGCCAGTATGCCCTACAGGATGTCAGATGGGCCAGGGCCAGAGGCCACTGAGGCTTAAATACCACTGTCAGAAATCCTGCGTCCTTTCCACCTGCTAAGTGGAAAATGCTTTGCACACAGATCCTTGAGAGGATACAAGTGAGCAGAAAGGAGCATGTGTATCTGCAGACTGGAAGCCCCACTGTCAAAGCCTGGGCTCTGGAAAGCCATCATGGGAACATGACTTCTCACAAGGCAATGGTCCAGGGCTCGTGAGGAGGAAGTGGCGGCAATAGCCAAATGGATTCTTCTCAAAAGACCAGCCACATGCTCTGGGCACAGACCAGAGATGCCAGCACTTCCTACCCTTGAGGCACAGCTAACTGGCCAGGCCAGCGTTGGGGAGTCAGAAGAGAAGGGTGGCCACCTGACACGTGCATGCATACACACGTGGGCATGCACACACACCCTCCCCACCAGAGCCCCAGGCAGGGAGCCACAGGGGTACACATTATCCTCCTGCTAATCGTCTTGGTGCTAATCATCAGGGCTCTGACTGTCCCAGGACCTCTGGCAGCAGCCTGGCCCTCTCCTACCTCCTGCTCAGCTATTATGGGGCAGAG
>NW_007738234.1:7958-17158 GCF_000696425.1 Galeopterus variegatus | reverse complement strand
CAGGACCTCTGGCAGCAGCCTGGCCCTCTCCTACCTCCTGCTCAGCTATTATGGGGCAGAGCGAGCAGGGACAGGTCTGGAGGATGGGCAAGCGTGGGCTCCCTGTGAAGGATCAGTCCCTCTCTCCTCGCACACAGGAGTGGAGTTTCAGGTTGTGCCTTTCCCAGGCCCAGAAAGCCATCTAGGCTCAATTCCTGCTTCTTCAGCCTCACACACTCCCCTGCGGGATGAAGGCAGGGGGGCGCCGGGGGAGGACGGGGACCCAGAGGTAAGCAGATGCCCTAGGGTGGGTAGCCTGGAGGCTGGGATGGACCTTCAGACCAAGCCACCAGCTGTGGGGACAGGGGATCCCTCCTGACTGCCAGCCATTTGGGGGTCATGTGGTTGGAGTGCCAGCAGAGACCTTATCCCTCGTGGGGCAGAGGTCAAGAGTACAAAGCCATGGGAAGCATGCCCACCTTGGTGGGGTGAAGGAGCCACCTCCCACAGTGGAGCAGATTTCAGTGGGTCTGTGCACATGGGAGAGTGCGTGGTCGGCTGTTATCCGACTCTTCTCTAAAGCTGGCTCCTAAACCTTGGACAGTGACTGGGTCAGTTCCGAGTTTGTGAGTCTTGCCCACACCTGCTCTCTGCAGCTGGGCCACTCTGATTTGTAGCCACAGGCAGCGTGCAGCTGGCTCTTAAGTGACTGCCCTGGGTGGAGGGAGTTGTGGGCTCCTCCTGGGTGGAACAGCATCCTGGGGGGCCCCTGAACCCCAGTGCTCAGAACAGGCATCACACGCAGCAGGTGCTAGTAACTGTGCCAAAGGAACAGAACGACCTGCTGTGTCACGGCTTTCGTGGACACACAACCAATAAAATATGTGCACAAAGAGACTTATTATGAGGCATCAACTCACGCAGCCATGGAGGCTGGCAAGTCCTAAGATTTGTGGTCAGCAAGCTGGAGACCCAGGAGAGCTGATGGTTCAGTTTTGGTCCGAGTCTGAAGGCCTGAGAGCCAGGAGAGGTGAGAAGTAAGCCCGGTCCGAGGGCTGGCAGGGGAGGCCCAGGAAGAGCCGAAGTTTCAGTCTGAAACCAAAGACAGGAAGAGATCGATGTCCCAGGTCAAGCAGTCAGGAAGGAGGGATTTCCTCTCACTCGGCCTCGTGTTCCATCCAGGCCCTCAGCTGATCGGATGAGGACCCCACACACTCATTGCGAGTGCCATCTGCTTTACTCAGTTCACTGATTCAGATATTCGTTTTATCCAGAAACGCCCTCCCAGGCACACCCAGGAAGGTGTCCAGTCAAATGTCTGGGCACCCTGTGGCCCACTCAAGTTGACACATGAAATTTGCCATCATGCTCTCTCTCGTCCCTGACTCTGAGACCATATCATACGTGGTGACAGACTCTGTAGAGTGGGTGTGAGGAGACACCCTGGAGTTAGATGCAGTTGGGATGGTTCAGGTGAGGATGCCTGTGGATTTGACCTGGAATGCTAGCAGGAGCTGGATGTCCCAGGGCTGGCCACTGGCCTGTCCCTCCTGTGGTGGGCAGTCTCACCACCCCTGCCTCCCACACCCGCTCATCCTCTGCCCTGGGGCTGTGTCACTGGCCTCTCCCGGCTGCCTCTCAGCATCAGCTCAGCCTAGGACTCAAGTCCCTGTGAGAAGCCCCAGGTCCCTTAGCTCACCTGCACCAGCCTCATCAGCAGGTGTGATCCATCCGTGTATTGACCACTGCCCCATGCAGCCAGCTTGTGGTGAGAGGATGGCCACAGATCCCCGTGGCCCATGCCTTTGGAAGAGGCAGGTCCTTTGAACTGTGGATGGCCTGGGGTCAAGGCAGCCTGCAGCCTCTGTTCCACATGTCATCCCGGGGAGAAGCGTCCACAGATCGGAAGAAGCCGCTCCCTGCTGGGGGCGTCTGAGCGCATGGACGTGGGATGAGGCTCCCGCACTTTCTGCTGTAGGTTATGCACCTGTGTGTCAAAACCAATTCCAGGTGAATAGGAGCTATAAACATGCATGCACATGCCCAGTGCCCCAGAAAGAAAAATTCAGAAGGCCAGGCCTGTCTTCCTTTCTGAGCCCAGCTGCAATGCCCTGTCCTCCTTAGAGGGGCTGGTCCGGGGACTGGGCAGCTTCTCGGAGAGGTTGTCACGAGACTCTGCCAGCCCCCGTACCTTCTTTGCCACACCAGCTTGCTCACAAGGAGCCAAGATGGATAAACGAAAGGCTGTGGGTGACAGAGCTGCCCCTTAATGTGGGTCAGCTGCCATTGCTCCAGGCTCTACCAGTATCAAGGAGAGATGTGAGGTTCACCTTTTTGCTAAGCTGTGCAGGGGTCTGATTTGGCCATCTTGGAAGCTGGCAGGTCCAAGAAAGGAACCCCCATGTGAGTGACCTGGATCTCTCAGGCCCCAGCAGCATCATCCTCAAGGGAACTGATGACCAAGAGACCAGGGCAAAGGCACTGACCGAGTCCAGGAGCTGTATGTGGCATCTGCATCAGTGGATGTGGCTGTGGGGCCGAGAGGCCTTCCTTTCCCAAGTTGGGCTGGTTTCTGCGGCAAACATTTGCTGGGAAACTCAAGTCCTGTGCTTCAGCGAGGACTCCAGGTCTGGGCCGAGCATTGCTGTGAACACCTAGGCACCCACTTCTTGGAGCAGTTTTCTCCCACTCTAGCTCCGGAACCCAGAATGACATGCTAAGTAAACATTGGTGCTCAGGACACATTGCATGAGATCTTGGTACAGACTTGGAAACCTCCTTTGGAAGACCCTCGAACGTGGGACCCTCTGCGTGGCTGTAAGAGTCCAAGTGTCATGCCAGCCCGGGACCCACTCACTGATCGGCCACCCCTACTAGCAGCAGAGAGGGTACCAGATGCTCCTACCCTACTCCAGGAGCGGGTTGCTAAATGCTTCTGTTGAACTTTAGCCCCTAAGTCATGGAATGGCCTGACGCCCCCTTCCCATCAAGACACTACCGCTAAGGAGGAAAAGCTTCGTAGAGAGAGCACTGCAGCTGCAGAGGGAGCAGAAACTCTCAGGCATAATAAAGGTGGGGTGTGCGCTGCCACCCATGTGCCGGCTCCACCAAAGATGGTGCAGATCTCAGCCACGTGAAGCCGGCCCCACAGTCCAGCTGCTGTTAATCTTTGAGAATCACCGGCACTGGCCCACAGTGGGAAGTCTTTGGAGGCCGCTGTGGCTGGTGGGTCTCAGTGGCACCGTGTAGTTCTTACACCATGCGGTCGCGCAATGAGCAGGAAACAGCAGCAGGCCACTGGCTGCTAATATTTGAAATAGAATTTTAAATTTGCTAATTTAAATGTATCTAATTTCAGGTTGAGCTTTATATATTTATGTCCGAGCTTTTAACTCATGTAAAACAACCACCAATGTGGAACCGTTTGGACAACCTACAACTCCTTGTTCTATTTTATTGTGGCTTTTATTTAAAAAAAGGAAGTCAGTTTATTTCTTTGTGGCCGTTGCTGATCACGAAAGCCTAACCATCTGGCTTCCTCTACACCCTGTGTAGACCTGATCCTACCCATCACCGGTGTTTCTCCCCAGCAGCTGGTCCCCACCCCAGGCTGAACAAGCCCTGTGTGTGAAGGAGCCCAGAGCCCTGGGGTCAAGCAAGGTGCTTGAAGGCAACTAGCATCTTGGGCCTCGGTTTTACAGATCACATACATGGGAACCCACCACAGGCAACTCCCAGGGCCCCATTGTATTGTTTGCAGAAGTGCTGGTGAACACAGCAGCTCCCACACGTGGCCGACAGAACCTCTCTGAGCACGTCCCTGCTCCCACTCGCCCCAGAACCGTAGTCAGGCTGTTCCTTGGCCTGGGCGGGGCTCCTTCCCAGCCCCAGGGTGGGGTCAGGCCTCCCACTATTTGTGTGTGCAAATGTGTGTACACACGTGTGTGAGTGCACATGTACATAGTTACACATTTGTGTGTGCATGTGTTTGTGTGTGTGCAGGTGCAGAAACTCCCTCTCGTACCCTGACCTCCAGTGATTGCACTGGAGGGGTACTTCTTGGGCCCTTTGTGTGTGCATGCATGTGTGTGTGGCATGCATGTGTGCACATATGTATATAAGAAAAAAACTAGAGGAATCACTGCAAAATGTTAACAAAGAGTGGTCGCCAGGCTTTGGAATTCCGAGGTCTTTGAGCCTTTCCTGCATTTCTTCCTGCTCCCTGAGGTTGCTGTCTGCTTCAGCAGCCCATCCAGATTTCGGGGCTGGTATGTGGCAGAGCTGTTATCCACCTCACCCCGCCCTGTCCTGTCGGGGCTCTTGCCTCTCCCTCCTTTCTGCTCTGTTCCTCTGCAGGTTGAGAACTTGCATTGACTGTGCTTGCCTGGTGTCGTCATGAGACAGTGGCTTCATAGCTAGTTTGTTGCATGTGTGTGGAAGTAGACCACTTCTTGCTCCTCTAGGAAGCCTTGGCCGTTCTTACTACAACATAAAACTGCCCTTGCCTAAGCGGCATCCTTCTGATGTGGCACTTCTCAAATCTGAACCTGGCCTGCCCGCTTGCAGAGGGGTGCTGGCACTACAGATAAAACCCAGGCCCCTAGGGCACAGGCCCCAGGAATGGTTGCAGTGGGATTTTTGCTGTTCATAGCTCTAAGTACAGCTGCTCACTGACAGCCCAGCAGTGCCGGTTTCCAAAGTTAACAGCGAATTTATGTGTAAACANAACACAGCAGCTCCCACACGTGGCCGACAGAACCTCTCTGAGCACGTCCCTGCTCCCACTCACCCCAGAACTGTGCTCAGGCTGTTCCTTGGCTTGGGCGGGGCTCCTTCCCAGCCCCAGGGTGGGGTCAGGCCTCCCACTATTTGTGTGTGCAAATGTGTGTACACACACATGTGTGAGTGCACATGTACATAGTTACACGTTTGTGTGTGCATGTGTTTGTGTGTGTGCAGGTGCAGAAACTCCCTCTCGTACCCTGACTTCCAGTGATTGCACTGGAGGGGTACTTCTTGGGCCCTTTGTGTGTGCATGCATGTGTGTGTGGCACGCATGTGTGCACATATGTACATAAGAAAAAAACTAGAGGAATCACAGCAAAATGTTAACACAGGGTGATCGCCAGGCTTTGGAATTCCGAGGTCTTTGAGCCTTTCCTGCATTTCTTCGTGCTCCCTGAGGTTGCTGTCTGCTTCAGCAGCCCATGCAGATTTCGGGGCTGGTATGTGGCAGAGCTGTTATCCACCTCACCCTGCCCTGTCCTGTCGGGGCTCTTGCCTCTCCCTCCTTTCTGCTCTGTTCCTCTGCAGGTTGAGTACTTGCATTGACTGTGCTTGCCTGGTGTCGTCATGAGACAGTGGCTTCATAGCTAGTTTGTTGCATGTGTGTGGAAGTAGACCACTTCTTGCTCCTCTAGGAAGCCTGGGCCATTCTTACTACAATATAAAACTGCCCTTGCCTAAGCGCCATCCTTCTGATGTGGCACTTCTCAAATCTGAACCTGGCCTGCCCGCTTGCAGAGGGGTGCCGGCACTACAGATAAAACCCGGGCCCCTAGGGCACAGGCCCCAGGAATGGTTGCAGTGGGATTTTTGCTGTTCATAGCTCTAAGTACAGCTGCTCACTGACAGCCCAGCAGTGCCGGTTTCCAAAGTTAACAGCGAATTTATGTGTAAACACCACGTGATTGGTCACAGTTCTTTCAATAAATGTCAGAAGACAGCTGTGACCTGTGCACAGACCGCATGGGTTGAGTCCTAATTGCCACTGGCCGGCTATGTGGCCTTGGGCAAATTACTGACCCCCTGGGCCTCTTCCCTTACCTGTGAAAGAACTAGGATGCTGCCTAGTACAAAGTCAGCGCTCACTGTGCACCAGTGCTTTTGGGATCCCACTCAGACATCACCACTCAGCAGGATTCTTCAAAGCTGGCTGTGTTCCCACTGGTGGCATTCACCCCCATGGCCCTAGGAAGGCAGGGTGGGAAGAGACTGGGGTGGGGCAGGAATCAGCCAAGAGGGTGCAACCTTCCAATTTCGCAGAGGATTGGCATGGTGGCCACTTGCCTGCTGCCTGGCAGTGCTCAGTGAGACGGACATGCCCAGGAGGCTGAGTGTTGGTGGATGACATGGCAGAAGGACCAGGAGCCACCAGCCTTGGGCTTGGTGGGGTCTCTGTGTGGCCCTCCGGAGGGGAGCTGCCGGATTGCTCCAAACATAAACTGAGCACCGCCCAGGCCTAGGTGAGACCCCACTGTGGGCTCCAGGCTCCCTCCACCCTGGCTGGTCCCGTTTGTCTACAATCACAAGATAAAGGTGTCCCCTTTATTTAAAAACAAACAACAAACAAAAGCCAGCAATTTGCTGTCCCCAACTGCTGCAGTATCTGTCTGTCAGCAAAGGCCCATCCTGGATGCCACTTCTCCCAGAAGCACCCTCACACCGCCCTCCACTCCACCCCTCAGGGAGGGTCCTTCCTGCCTCTTCCAGCTCCTGGTGACTCCAGGTGTCCCTTGGGTGGTGGCCACATCACTCCAATCTCCACCTCTGACTTCATGTGGCTTCTTCTCTGTGTCTTCTCTTGTAAGGACACTTGTCACTGGATTTAGGGCCCATTCTGATCTAGATGATCTCCTCTCAAATTGGTAATCACATCTGCGAAGACACTTTTTTCTCCATGAGGGCACACTCACAGGTTCTGCTGAGGGCTTTGGGGCACCATTCAACCTACCGCAGTCCCAGCACTGAGCCCAGTAGAGTAGACTCCACACAAGGTGCCAGGAGGACTCTAAGGGTGTCTCCCTGTGTCCCCATCCAGCGACTCTCTGCATCGTGGGGTGGGCTGGAAGCGAGGCTGTGGCCAGATACCTCTGGGCCTGTGGATATACTGCTGGGTAGCCAGCCCCAGGTGTGACACTGGCAGGCAGTGCCCCCCACCCCTTTGAGCACAGAACACCTTGTGTTTCTCAAGCCTCTTGGGGGTGTTGTGTCCCCTGGGATGAATCTGCTTCTGAAGACACTGGTACCCTTGTTGGATGTGAATACCAAGTGGCCCAAGATAGACATGTCACCTCCCTACTCCACCCCCATCCCAAAAGGTGAAGAGGCATGAGGGTCCTCAGGCTGCTGTAACAGGGGATCACAGACTGGGGGCTCGGACAACAGAAATGTACCGCCTCCCAGTTCTGGAGGCTGGAAGTCTGATCTAGGCTGTGCGGGAGTTGTTCCTGCCTCTCTGCTGGGCTTGTACATGGGGTCTTCAAGTTTACACGGCATCTCCCTGAGTGGACCTGGGCCCAAATCTCCCTTTTTTTGTAAGGACACTGGTCAGAGTGGATGAGGACCCTCCTGGAGACCAGAATTAACCTCCTCGAAGGCCATGTCTCCAAAAACAGGTGCAATCTGAGGACTGGGGGCTAGGGCTGCAACGTATCTTCTCTTGGGGGAACGCAGCTCAGCCGTGACAAGAAGTGCTAGGATGGGAAGTGTGTGGAGGTCCCAGCAAACATCTCCTACCGTGGCAGCTGCATGACCATCAGCCACCTGATTTCTGGTGGGAAAACCGGCTACTGTGGGTTCCTGGAGGCGGGGGGCATTTGCAGCATCTATTTACCTGCAAAATGTGCCTCCTTTTCTAAAAATAGATGGGAAGGGTGAGGAGATGTGCCCCAGAGCCGCGATCGGCTGTGATCACTCGATCACTCAATAGGCAGGTCTCCTTGTGGTGAGCGGCTGGGATGGGTGGGCTGCAGAGGCAGCGGGCCAGGCATGTGTCCTGGTGACTGTCCACAGGGTGTCCGAGTGCAGCTCGCATCAGCATCTGCAGAAACCTGCGCGGGCAGCGAGCACGGCTGTCGCAGAGCAAGGGGTTGATGGCCCCAGGGCCCTTTCCCATTCCCCACATCCTCCAAACTCTGGACCAAGATGTATTTCTTTTTCGTGACCAAAAGCCGCCAGGGTATGAATTTAAGGCAGAATTGGTTGAGGTTTGAGTTTGAAGTGGAGACTCCTCCTTTGAGTTAGTCAGGGCATCACAGCTGCATGTGGCAGAGCCAGGCGATGGGGGGAGTGCAGGTCTCGGTGACCCAGGGGCTGGCATGGGGCTGCCTTGGTCCTGCTGCGTCTCAGCTCTGCTCTCTGTTTTGTGGCCTCCTCAGGCGGGCTCTGCCCTCGCTGCAGCCCCTGAAGCCACATCCCTGAAGAAACAACCTCTCTGTCTAACAGTTCTAACAAAATGGCTGGAGTCGAGTCCCCACGACCAGGCTGGGGCATGGGCCCACCTGGCGGCTGAGCCGTGACCTGAGACATGATGCCTGAGTGGGGGTCTCGCCAGATGCTGCCCTGGATTTGGGGAGGGGGCTGGTCAGGGAAGGTTGACACCACCAGACTCGAGACCAGGCAGAAAAATGTCCATGTCAAGATGTCAGCGTGTTCACCGATAGATGCAGGTTCGCTATCCAGAAATTCTTCCTGCAGAATAAACCGGGCCATCTGCACACCCCCTCAGTGAGTTCCGCTGCTGTCCCCACCTTTGTTCCCACTGCACTGCTGAAGCCACGAGGTCGTGACACCGCCAGGCACAGCGATGCCCCTGCACTCAACGGGGGACAAACCCTTCGTTTCAATGCCGCCACTCACCTTCCCCAGCCCAACATCAGCCGTTGAAAATGGGTTTGTTCACACCCTGCCCAGCAGAAAGGAGTTCCCAGGCTCGCCCCTGAGCCCTGGTTCCCTGAGATCTGCTGCCCACAGCCCCCTGGACTCCTGCAGCCAGACCCTGTGCCAGCCCCAGGCCGAGAAGTGCGACCCCCAGGCGGCCCACGAGGTGCACTACATCTCAGCAGGGCCGCAGGGCTCGGCATGCGGCTGGCGGGCCTTCACACCCAGGTGCCTGCAGGTCTTCAACACGCCCAAGGGCTTCCTGTTCTTCCTGTGTGCGGCCTCGTTCCTGCAGGGCATGACGGTGAACGGCTTCATCAACACTGTCATCACCTCCATTGAGCGCCGCTTCGACCTGCACAGCTACCAGAGTGGGCTCATCGCCAGCTCCTATGACATCGCCGCCTGCCTCTGTCTCACTTTTGTCAGCTACTTCGGGGGCAGCGGGCACAAACCCCGCTGGCTGGGCTGGGGCGTGCTGGTCATGGGTGCCGGCTCGCTGGTGTTTGCGCTGCCTCACTTCACCGCCGGCCGCTATGAGGTGGAGGCCGACCAGGGGG
>NW_007738234.1:2480-7320 GCF_000696425.1 Galeopterus variegatus | reverse complement strand
CCTCACTTCACCGCCGGCCGCTATGAGGTGGAGGCCGACCAGGGGGTCGGGACGTGCCCAGCTAACCGGAGCATGGCGTGTGCAGACAGCAGCTCAGGCCTGTCCAGCTACCGGCTGGTCTTCATGCTGGGCCAGTTCCTGCATGGCGTCGGCGCCACGCCACTCTACACGCTGGGTGTCACCTACCTGGATGAGAACGTCAAGTCCAGCTACTCGCCTGTCTACATCGGTGAGTGGGGCTGGCAGGGAAGAGCGAGTGTGGGTGGCCAGGGGTGGAAGCATGAGTGAAAATGGCCAGTGCTAAGCCTACTCGGAGCCTGGCCCCGTCCCCAGCCTTTCTGTGCACCCCCTGTTCACCTGGCCCAGGTGTTCCTGCATGAGATCGCAGGTGCGTGGTGGCTTAACTGTGCACCAAAGGTGACTGAGGCAATGCTGTCTTTCTTATGAAGCCCCCACTAAGGGCTCAGGCCACCGTGCCCAGGAACCTCAGCAAAACCCCCCCACACAGTCTCAGCCACCTTGTGGGGCTCTGGGGCCCGGGTCATGAGCACAGGGTGGTGCCTGGGTCAGCCAGCTACAGAGCCTCAGGCTTCTGCCAAGACCCTCACGTTTACCTGGAAAGGAGAGTTTTGTGTGCAGATAAGCAAGGAGGGACAGGGCCCTTGAGCCACCCACCACCTGCTTCTCCATGTCCCTCCGCTGTGGCTTGGCTCTCCTGGAAAGGCACCTTGAAAGGGTCACAGAAAGCAGCGGGTTGGCACTTCAGTGGCCTGGCTGGATTCTGGTTATGCGCTCAGCTTCCCAATGTCCACCTGGAATCGATCATCTCAATCACCTGACAGCTGTGTCCCAGGAACCAAAGGAGTTTGGGGGTCACACCACTCCAGCCAGAGGTCCTACTGCCACACTGGCCCTTCCAAATCCTGATCTAAGGGACATGAGTGAGGGGCCCTTTTCCCACCCGCGGGTCCCTTGTTTCTCTCTGGAAGGTCTGGGGTGCTACTTAGATGCCCACACCCTGCAAACTGGGTGTGAGGATCTTTGCTCTGTCTTGGGGGAAAGAGTCCAGGTGACATCCACAGTTGGCTTTGGGGGAAATTTTTAAACGTCGACACCTACCAGATGTCAGGCCCTGGGGAGGCTGCACAGGCAGACCCGGACTTCAAGGGGTCCACAGTTGGGGGGCAGACATGTGTTTATGGGGGCTTCTCTTAGGAGGTAGGCCTGGCATGGTCCCACATGGCCCCCAGGGTGGCATGTGGGCCCCAACACCTCTGATTCTCTGCAGCTGTCTTTTACACCGCGGCTATCCTGGGCCCTGCAGCCGGCTACCTGATTGGAGGCACCCTGCTGAACATCTTCACGGAAATGGGTCGACGGTAAGTGGCCTCGGGTGCACCCTGCCTGTCCCAGCAGCTGTGCCCACATGGGGATCGCCGAGTGCTTGTGCAGCAGCAGGGCCCCACGGCCCTGAGAGGTGGACCTCACTGAGCAGCTATGGTGGGAGTTCTTGGCCCTACCGAGCAGGACAAAGTCCAGGGCTGGCCTTGATTTTGGCTGATTCAGGGGTCTGTGGGTGGCTTTGAGATCCTGGCCTGGGGAGGGGGCCAGGCAGACGGATGGCAGCCCCAGGCCCAAGCACTTCTGAAGCCAGGCGAGCCCTGGCTACATTTCTCTAATGCCCTTGTGGAACTGATGGCAGCTTTTCCTGCTGCCCACATGAGATTCTTTCATTTTTTTCTGTCTTTTTTTTATAATGCTTGTTTTTGTAAATTCAAGCAGGAAAGTGAGAAAGCAAGAGGGAGGGAGAGAGAGACACACAGGAGAGACAGGGCGAGACAGAGAGAGAGAGACACACACACAGAGACACAAGGAGAGACAGAAGCACAGAGAGAGACAGAGAAGAGAAGAAGGTAGTGCGTCTTTGCTGACCGCTGACTGGGCAGGGCTCTGGGGGTGGCTCTGTCTCCTGCCCTTCACGTGGAGGGTCTGCTCCTGCTGAGTTCTCCTGACTGTCCTAAGGCGTGCCTTGGACACTGCTGCTCCTTGGGCCTGTTTTTACAGATGGCGCCTCTGCCATCTTACAAAATCCACCTCTGACCTGGGTTGGCAATCTGGGGCCAGGTGTGCATATCTGTGCACTTTGCTCATGCTCTGCGCCCCCTCTGACTCCAGGATCTGGCCCTCTTTGTGCAAGGGGGGACGCAAATGAGGTCCCATCCTGGTGGGAGCTGTTGCATTTCAGTGTCAGAATAAAGCAGGAGCTGCTGCAGCCGTCTGTTGCCTTGCTGGGTGTTGAGCTCCTGCATCCCTTCCATCCCTCTCTGCCTTCCCTCTCCCTTCTCCCTGCGATGGCGTGTGCCCAGAGCCCAGAGCTTGGCTGGGGTTCCACCATTCTCTGTGGCCGTGCAACCCAACGGCTCTTCCTCACTTAACCTCTCAATTTGGAAGAGAGCTTGTGAGAAGGTTGCAGTCACACCCTATAATCGTTCCTCTGTAGGGAGCTCCCAGCCAGCTCGAGCTGAGCCCGCCATTCCCTGAGCCTCACGAGGCGCCAGAGATGCCACCTGTCACCCTCTGCACTGTCACCCTCCGCACTGGTGTGGGAGGGATGCCTGACCCTGCTGTTACTTGGATAGCTTGTCCCTCCTAGACTCCCAACCCTGCTGTGGTCTCGGTCTGAGGAGACCACACGGATGTGTTTCCCTAAGCATCACAGACCTGGGCAGGCTGCCTCCCCAGGTCTCCGAGTATGCAGGTCAGGGCATGGAGCCATCTGTCCAGGGGATGGCCAAGCCATAGTTGGGGTTTGCTTTAGTCTGCAAGGAGGGGGTGGGACCACTGGCCAGCAGTTCTGTGGGCCTGTGTTAACCAGTGTGCAGAGGGACCCAGAGGTCTGCTCAGAGGAGCCAGATGGTCACCCAGTGTGTGTGTGTACCGTGGAAGATGTGCTTGGGCCGAATGCTGACCCAGGTGCCGCTGCCTCTTCCGACAGGACGGAGCTGACCACCGAGAGCCCGCTGTGGGTCGGTGCCTGGTGGATCGGCTTCCTGGGCGCCGGGGTGGCCGCCTTCCTCATCGCCATCCCCCTCCTCGGCTATCCTCGGCAGCTGCCAGGTGGGTGCTGTCTGCCCCGACCAGGTGGGCCCCTTCACCTCTCCCTCCCGCTGGTCCCACGGTGGCCTCCAACACCTCCAGCCATCACGCCATGTGTCCCCACACAGTTTCCTGCACCCTCCATCCCCAAACCCAGGAGGGTGGGACGTCAGGACAGGGCTTCCACCTACTCTGTCCTCGCAGGCTCCCAGCGCTACGTGGTCATGAGAGCATCGGAAACGCACCAGTTGAAAGACGGTGGCCCAAAGGTGGCAAGCAGCCCGGACTTCGGGAAAACCATCAGAGACCTGCCTCTGTAAGGCCCCGGGGTGGGGTGTGGGTCCCCTGCTGCGCGTCTCAGAACCCTTTGAGGGCTGCATGCTGGGTCTTGACCCTAAACTGGGGAGAGTCGGTACAACCCCTCCAGGGCCACGTGGTGAGTACACAGCCCCGAAACCTCTTTCATGACCAGTCGACCCGAGACTTAGGTCGAGACATGGAGGAGAAGCAAATAGGCCCCTGGGCCAGAGACCCAGACCCCAAATGAAGCCTGTGGCTGCCGTGGGTCCACCCCACAGAGGAACCTCGGTCGTAGCACCAGCTCCACACATGCTGCTCTGGGACCACCCTCTTGGCACCATGTGGAGGCTCCTGGGGGCTTCACCTGGCACCTCGTGGCCAGGAGCGAATCTCTTCCACACCAGTGAGATCCCCTTTGGCCCACGTGTCCCAGTATCCCCAGGGAAGCTGCGTTCGACCCTGAGACGCTTCCCCAAGAGTCGCCCATCAAGCACTCTCAGTCCCACTCTGTCTTGTTTCCCTAAGCATCACAGATGGGGGGACTGTCCTCCCTCCCTCACTGGGGACCACAGAACAAGTGGAGACCACTCCTGCCCTCCTGCCCCTGGCCTGTGCCTGCGCAGCTGTCCTCCCTCCCCAGGCAGGGGTCCACGGGCTGGCAATCTCCACGCTCCCTCTCTCCATGGTCTTTTCTGGCCCGGCATCGTCTCCATGCCCTGTCGGACACACGCGGGCCCTGGCTGCCTGGACTTAGAGGGATGACATAGGGCCTGGTGTTCCTGGTTGCCAGCTCTCTCTCTCTTCATGGGATCACAGGTTTCAGGGGGCTGTCCCCAGGGCTGGGGGGAGGAGGCCATCAGGGTGGCACTGCCTGTGTCCTTAGCCCTGAGGCCTGTTGCACACAGGCTCACCTGTCCTGTACCAATTTCCCGTCTCTGAGTTGGGGCTGTGGGCAATGGGGGTGAGCCCCCGCCACCTGCCCTCAACATGGGGTTAGTGAAGGGGTGTCAGGGCCCTGGTGCCTCCTCAGAAAGTGCTGGGCTGTCTGCCACAAGAGGAGCAGGGCTGGCACTCAGTTGGGGGGAGGCCTGATTTAGAGCTTTGCCACCTGCCCTCAACATGGGGTTAGTGAAGGGGTGTCAGGGCCCTGGTGCCTCCTCAGAAAGTGCTGGACTGTCTGCCACAAGAGGAGCAGGGCTGGCACTCAGTTGGGGGGAGGCCTGATTTAGAGCTTTGCTCCCCTGCTCACCATTTCCTGTTAGACCCCGAGAAGAGCCAAGAGCTGCCAGCTGGGGAGGGTGACCCAGGCCACAGTGACCTAGGATTGCTGGAGCATCCGTGGAGGGCTGGCTCAGCCCCTTTCCCACACCCAGCAGCAGAGCCACCAAGAGTCAAGGGTCAAGGGCAGCCAGTTCTCCCAGTGCAGTGTGTCATAGCCTGGTCC
>NW_007738234.1:598-2103 GCF_000696425.1 Galeopterus variegatus | reverse complement strand
CTAGACTTGGCAGGGATGGGCGTGTGACTTCCTGCTGGAGAGCTGGTGGCTACTAAGGGGTTTGCCATGGCCAGCACTCTCGTATGAAGCGCTGGAGGGAGACGCTTCTGCTTCTGTTCATGAAATATTGCCCAGCTAGGGACCCAGGAGAGCCGTCTGCCGGCCACCGGGAGGAGGCAGAGGCGCGCCTCTTCACAGCCTGCTCCTGAGGGGGGTGGGACATGAGCCGCGCACTGTCGGGAAGGAAACCCATGCCCCATCCACATCGCTTGTGAACAGAGATGAGGGGGAGATAACCGCACCTGCAGACACCTCCAGTCTTGGGTTGAGCCCCGTGAAGCTGGGAGTGTGGCAGGAGGACTTGCCAGCCCAGGCGATCTGTGTCTCCCTGGCGAGGGCTGAGCCTCTAGTCCCAGATCCAGTCTAGAGGGTGTCACGCATGTGTTTTCCATGCTAAGTTCTGCCTTCTTCACTGCACTGGGGGCGAGGGGCTTGTTTTGTTTTCTAATTGTCTTTTAGTGTCTCACGTGTTTAAACAGCAAAGGCAGGAGTTAGTGCCGCTCAGCCTCCGACCCCTGTCAAGCACGTGGAGACCCCCTTTACCCCTCCAGGAGCCTCTGCACTCATCACATGTGCGGACGGAGGGGCCCGGGGACCTGTGCTGAGCTCCAGACACTGTCCTGCAGGGTCAGGGAAGTGGGTTGGGGCCGCCTCCCCAGTGGGCAGCTGCGGGCGTGCCATGGCCCCGTCTGTAGAGCTAGCCATGGCCTTCAAGTGAACGCGGCGTCCCAGATACCAGGCCAAGTAGAGACGGAGGGTGGTCCTCCCACAGGAGCAGGCGGGGCTCCGTTCTCTCTCTTCTCAGGAGGAGGCTCCAGGCTGGATTTGCCAGGGAATTCGCAGGCTGGATCTGAGGGGCCAATGCCCAGATCCTGCCGGGGACCCTCACTCCCACCCCCAGTGGCCCCTGACCCCAAGTGCAAACCTAGAGAAGTTGGGGAACAAGTCAAGCCCACGTAGGGGCTCCTAGGAGGGGGCCCTCGTTCCAAATCTGAGAGGCTTCCTGCCCCAGCCCCTTCTCCCAGGGCTGGTGGTTGAAAACTGGCTCTACATCTTGGTGACCCCGTTCCCGTTCAGTCCTGGGACTGGTGACTGCCACCTTGCTCAACAGTTCCCTTTTCCAGCCCCTCTGCTGGTCATCACAGAAGCCACGGGGAGGTGTGTCTCGTGTCACGTAGGGTCTCTTCCCACGCTGAAGCCAGAACTCTGGCCAAGGCGGCGACAAGACTCTTACACAACCAGTTACAGCAGCTTTCAGGACATGTGGTCCCCAGGCTCAGAGCCAGGCCGTCAGTTCTCCAGCTGCCAAAGCCCAACTTTGCATCCCCTCTTGACTTCTCTGGAGTAAATATAAGGTGCCCCTCACTCGCCTGCACCCCACCCCGTTCCCCTCTCAGAACTGGGGCGCTTTGTGCTCAGGAGATGGTCTCGGAACACGGTTTCCT
>NW_007738234.1:0-532 GCF_000696425.1 Galeopterus variegatus | reverse complement strand
GGTTAGTTCCCTAAGCCATTATCTGGTAATAAACAAATTCTGGAACATGTGCCATCTGTAAAAGTCCTGACTAATTCTCTAGGAAAATTCAGCACAAGAATTTTGGCTGAGCAATCTGCAGGCTGCGATTAAGAAATGAGGAAGTTTGCATAACACTGAAGAGAGTCACGCCACCTCCTGAGGCACCCCCAGAGCCTGCGCAGGTCTGGGCAGAGCCCCAGGAAGGAGCCACCTGAGGGCATAGCCCCCCCACCCCCGATGGCTGGAAAATGAGCTGGGGCGGGGGTCTGTGCCCTGAGCCCACCTAAGCCCCCAGCTCAGCCGGCATCCATTCTGGGATGGGATATCCGCTGCGTTCTGTCTTCTTTCCTTTTTTGAGATGTGGGACCCACAGCTGACAAGAGAGGCTTTTCGATCCTGAAGTTAGAAAGTAAATCTTGAAGGAACTGGGCTCCCCCATTGTAATCAGGGTGGGACGCTCGCTGTCACCTGCTCTGGAGTCAGCCTGAGCGTGAGGACAAGCACGCCAGGT
>NW_007738233.1:33877-45851 GCF_000696425.1 Galeopterus variegatus | reverse complement strand
GCTCAAAATAGATTGTAAACAAAATGTAAAACCTAAAATTGTAAAATTTCTAGAAGAAAATTGATAAAAAAAATTTGTGAGCTTTGGTTAGGTGAAGATTTCTTAGGACACAAAATCTAACTATAATAAAATTAGTAAATTGGACATTATCAAAATGTAAACATTATGTTCTTCTAAAGACAACATTAAGGCCGGCCCGGTGGCGCACTGCTACAGTGCGCCGCTTGGGAGCGCAGCGGCGCTCCCACCAAGGGTTCGGGTCCCACATACAGACCGGCGGCTCACTGGCTGAGCGAGGTGCGGACGCAACACCGAGGGTTGCAATCCCATTGCCGGTCACGAAAAAAGACAAAAAGGAAAAAAAATAAATAAAGACAACATTAAGAAATAAAAAGGCAAGCCACAGACTAGGAGAAAAGATCTGCCATACAGTTATCTGACAAAAGGCTTGTATCCGGAATATACAAAATTATTCTCAACTCAATAGTAAGAAAACAATCCACTTGAAAAGGAGTAACAGGGCCGGCCCGGTGGCGCACTGCTACAGTGCGCCGCTTGGGAAGCGCGGTGGCGCTCCCGCCAAGGGTTCGGATCCCACATACAGACCAGCCGCTCACTGGCTGAGCAAGGTGCGGGAGCAGCACCGAGGGTTGCGATCCCGTAGCCGGTCCCGGTCCGGTGCGGGCGCGACACTGAGGGTTGTGATCCGTTGCCAGTCACAAAAGGAAAAAAAAAAAAAGAAAAGGAGTAACAGATTTGAGTAGACACACAAAAACAGAAGACCCAGGGATGGCAAATAAGCACATGGGAAACACGCAGCATCTTTAGTCATCAGAGAAATACAGCTTTTGTCACAATAAGGTACCACTACACACCCATTAGCAAGGCTGGAATTTAAAAGCACCACAGCAACTGCTGACAGGCCTTGAAGCAAGAGTAACTGTCATTTATTAGTGATAGGAATGTACAATGGTACAACTGCTTTAGAGAATAATCTGGCAGCTTCTTGAAATGTTAAACACATACTTACTATACAATTCATACACTCTCACTATTTATCCAGAGAGATGGCAGCACATGTCCACATAAAAATTTTTTTTTTTTCCTTTTTGTCTTTTTTCGTGTCCGGCAACGGACCGCAACCCTCAGTGTCGCGCCCGTACCGGACCGGGACCGGCAACGAGATTGCAACCCTCAGTGCTGTGCCCGCCCCTCGCTCAGCCAGTGAGCGGAACCGGTCTGTATGTGGGATCCGAACCCTTGGCGAGAGTGCCGCCGCGCTCCCAAGCGGCGCACTGTAGCAGTGCACCACCGGGCCAGCCCCACATAAAAATTTTTTCATGAATGTTTATAACAGGTTTCTTCATAATAGTCAAATGTGCAAGCCCCAATGCTCATCATCTGATGAGTGGATAAACAAACTGTGGAATATCTGTACATTGGAATGCCACTCAGCAATAAAATGGAGAAATTGATACACCAATTATCATGGTTGAATCTCAAGAACATTATATGGAGCAAAAGAAGCCAGTCATAAAACAGTAAATTTGATATATTATTCCATATGTATAAAATGCTAGAAAAAAATCCAAATCTAATCTATGTGACATAAAGTCAGATCAATGGTTGCCTGGACCCAGGGCTGAGGAGGGGATTGATTGCAAAGGGAACAAGGAATCTTTTGGGGTGATACATACATAAACAGGTGCTGGTAATGTGGATATATATGCTTGTCAGAACTCATCACACTGTAAACTTAAAGTGGATGCTTTTGTTGTATATAAATTAATATCTTAATAAAGTTGAGAAATGTATCCCAACAAGTTTTGCTTGGAATTTGACAAACCAATCCTAAAATTCATATGGAATAGGAAGGGGCCAAAATAACCAAAATAATTTTGGAAAAGATCAAGATGGGGAAATTGCTCACCAGATATCAAGAATTACTATAAAGGAAGACTACTTAGAACCATGTGATAGTGGTACAAAATTAGACAGATGGATTAATGAAAAAGATAGAGACTGAAAAAACATCCACCAGCAAGGAAAGTTGTGTGCAAAAAGTGGCTGCACTGAAAAGCAAAAATGAGAAAAAGGTGGACTATCCAAATAAATGGTCCTATAATAACTGTTTTTTGATACAGAGAAAACTAAACATACATGTCAAGATATGAGATAGGCAGCTTATACATGTTTGGAGCTCAGATAAGAAATCCAGATTAAATAGAGTCCTATGCCTATATATTACATTTAAAGCCATGGCATTTCATAGTAGGGAGTAGTAGAAATTGCTACTAGAAAGACTTGGGTAAAACTTAAAAACTAAACAACAGAGCCCAACTTTCTGCAATGGAAATTCCATGCTTCAAAGCTTCACATTGGACTAGGAAAATGATGTGGAGCCCAAAGTATAGCTCTATAGAACTAGGGAGGCCCTGTAACTAGTGACAGGGAACCCAGTACAAAACAAAGACCACATACACTTTCAGCTGAGCTTTCTCTTCTTTCCTCTGTCCCATTTGGGAACTACAAATTCCATAAATAAGATGAACATGAAATACTCACCCACCACGGAGTAGCTCACAGGAAAATGAAAAAGTTTCAGAAATGCTGACAAGGAAGATATGAAGAAATAACAGTGTATTAAAATAAATAATATGTCTGGTCAGAGTTACCTAAACCTGAGCAAGGCAAAAAGAAATGTCATGGAAATGATGAAAATATGTTAGACCAGAGAAAAAGAAAGAAAAAGTAAGATAGAACAAAACATGAAGATGTGAGGAACCAAGGGATAAAATGTATTCCAATGAACAGAATAAAATTTTGTACAGCAGCATCATAACTACCTTACTCAGAAAATATTAATAGAGCACTTGCTAGGTGCCAGGCATTATTTCAGTGCTAGGGGTACAATGGTTAATAAAAACACAACATGGATTCTAGAATCAAACTTCCTGAGTTTGAATCCCAGCTCTGCTACTTAGCAGTGATGAGATCTTGAGGGAGTTTGTAACCACTCTGTCCCTCCATTTGTGCATCTGTAACATAGGAGCTACCCCATAAAGCAGATGCAAGGACTAAATGTCATGCACTTGCATACAGAGAGAACCATAATAGTGTCACATTATTTTTATTATTATCATTATTGTATAAGTTAGATCATTAGTTGATAAAAATAGGAGTCCAAAGAAAAGATGACCATATAATAAGCTGGATAAAATAAATTTAGACCAGGCAATTCTGCTTCAAGAAAGTTGTAGTTAACAAACTTTCTCCTACTCCCCCTAAGTACAATTGAAAAACCTGAACATTATATATAAAGCAAACATAAGAAGACTCTGAAAGATGGAGAGAAGAAGGCAGACTGGCTGCAGACCCTATGACGAAGAATAACATGTTGGTGAGTTCCCTGGGTCTTATTTTTATTCATACATCACAGACCTCAAGTCAAAGAAGTCAACAACATGTCAATGTCAGCAAAGCATAGGGAAAACTACAAACAACAAAAGTCTGTTCTCTCTAGCCATAGAACCAGAAAGGGGCAGCCTACCAAGCCAGAATACTTTTAAACAATAATGGCTCTCCCCCAGCCAAACAGCACAGAAAAGGACGTGGCCCACCCCCCACCCCGCAAGCATAGGCCAGGTGGGGAATCTAGACTCCCACCCTCTTTAGGCTGTAACAAGGTGTGTGAACACCCTGCTGGAGTCAAAAAGACCATGTAAGAAACCAAGACTTTCTACCCGATTAGCAGGTAACAAGGCCTCCTACCCATAGTGTTAGTGGAGGCAACATGGGGGCCTAGCTTCCACCCCCAACCAGCAGTAACAAGTCACCTCTCTTGCACTGGGGTGGTGTCAGAGGAAGTTCTAGTGAGAGTCAGGACTTTCACAATTGCCCGCAGTAATGAGACCAGCTTCCCCACCACTGGGGTGTCAGAGGAGACCACATCAGGAACCAGAATTCTACCCTCCCTCCAGCAGTGATGAGTCCCAGTTCAGTGTCAGTTTGAGCCAGATGGGAAATGTGGACTTATACCTGGCATTCATAAGGGGGCACCCTCTCTTATCCTGCCAGAGCCATCAAAGAAAGCTAGCTGAAACAGGTTTAAATAAAATTCAGAGTATCATAATATAATATGAAAATGTCCAGGTTTCAACTGAGAATCTTTGTCATACCAAGAACTAGGACAATCTCAAACTGAATAAATAAAGACAATCAATAGATGCCAACACCATGACAACAGAAATGTTAGAATTATCTGACCAAGATTTTTAAGAAGTCATAATAAAAATATTTCAATGGGTAATTGTAAACATGCTTGAAACAAATGAAAATATATAAAGCCTAAAAAAAGAAGTCAAAAGTTGCAGCAAAGAAACATAAGATATAAAAAAGAACCAAAGGAAAATTTTCAACTGAAAAATACAATAACAACAGCAACAACAAAAAGCCCAGTGAATGGACTCAACAGCAGAATGGGGAGAACAGAGAAAAGAATCAGTGAACTGGAAAGCAAAACAATAGAAATTACTCAGCCTGAACCACAGAGAGAAAATAGACTGAAAGAAAATAAAATTAACAGAGTCTCAAGGACCTGGGAGATGATAACAAATGAGCTTATGTTCATGTAATCAGAGTTCCAGAAGAAGAGGAGAAAGAAGACGAGGCTGAAAAATTACTTGAAGGGGCCAGCCCGGTGGCGCACTCAGTAGAGTGCAGTGCTTGGGAGCACGGCGGTGCTCCCTCTGAGGGTTCGGATCCCATATAGAGACCGGTCCGCTCACTGGTTGAGCATGGTGTGGGTGCGACACCGAGGGTTGCGATCCCGTTACCGGTCACGAAAAAAGACAAAAAGGAAAAAAAAAATTACTTGAAGAAGCAGTGACCAAAAAACTTTCCAAATTTGTCAAGAGACATAAACCTACAGATTCAAGAAACTGAGTAAACCTCAAACAAAATAAACACATAAAAATTCAGGCCAAGACACATCGTAATTAAACTAAAAACTGAGACAAAGAGAAAATATTAGAAGCAGTTACAGAAAAATGACACCTTACCTATAGGGGAAAAGTAAGAAATCAACAAAATTGAAACCAGCAAAATGATAGAGAAAATCACTAAAGCGGAGAGCTGGTTCTTTGAAAAGATCAGTAAAATTTACAAACTTCTAGCAAGACTAACGAAGAGAAAATATACAAATTTCCATATCAGGAATGAAACAGGGGCTATAACTACAGACCCTAGATACCAAAAGGATAACCAAATACTATGAACAACTCTACAAACATAAATTTGCCAACTTAGATTAAATGGACCACTTCCTTGAAAAACACAAACCATCATCCAATATGAAGTAGATTGTTTGAATAGCCCTACAACTGCTGAAGAAATTGAGTTTATAATTTAAAAACATCCCAAAAAAGAAATCTCCAGGCACAGATGGTTTCACAGGAAGATTCTACCTACCAATCAAAAAAAAAAATTAACACCAATTCTACACAATCTCCTCCAAAAAAAAGAAGAGAAGTCTTCCCAATTCATTTCATGAAACTGGTATTACACTAATCCCAAAATCAGACAAAGACAGTACAAAACTGTCTATGCAAATGCTTTGCCCATTTTTAAACTGGGTTATTTGTCTTTTCATTGTGTATAAATAAAGTTTTTTGAAATCAGGGAATGTTAATACTCCAACTTTTTTTTTCAAGATTGTTTTGGCTATTTGGGGACCCTTGCACCTCCATATGAATTATAGGATCAAGTTGTCCATTTCTGCACGGAATTCTGATAAGGATTGCATTGAATCCCTAGATCAGCTTGAGGAATATATGATGGGAATGTGTCATAAAAATATAAATCTTTCTAAAAGTAAGATAAGATACTAATGTACTATGATACCAATTAGAATTCCAATTTTTTTTTTAACTGGACAAATATGATTTTTAACTTTAAATAGAAAAATAAGTGTCAGTGAATAGAAAAGAAATTTTTAAATAATAGTGAATAGGTTTGCCTTAGCATACACTAAAACATGTTATGAAGTAATCAAGATTGAAGATATTGGCAGAAATTAACAAGTAAGATAAAAGAAAGAGAAAAAGAATAAAGAACCCAGAATAAATTCAAGTATATATATGACACAATTACTATATGACAAAGATGGTATTTCAATTCAGTGGGAAAAGAATGGTTTACATGCTGTATTAGTCCATTTATGTTGCTTATAACAAAGTACACAGAACTGGGTGATTTATTAAAAAAAACAAAATTTATTGCTTATAGTTTCTTATGCTGGGAAGTCGAAAGTCCACCTGGTGTTGGTGACAGTGACCCAGGGATCTCACACTGCAAGATGATGGAAGCAGAGAGAGAGACAGATTCTCCTCTTCTCTTAAAGCCCTCAGAACCATGCCCCTGACCACCATTTTTAATCCATTCACTAAGGCATGGTCCTACAATCCAATCACCTCTTCAAGGCCCCACCTTTCAATTACCATAATAGTATTTCCCACCCTCTTTACAGTCATAGTGGGGGCCAAGTTTTTAATACATAAAACTTGGGGGATACAATTCAAGCTTCAGGGAGTTTTGGGGGACATAATTCAATCCACTACACGTACTAAATGCTGTGACATAATTGACTATTTTCCACCCTATACAAAAATATAGACAAAGTTACATCACAAAAAATAAAAATAGGGACACAAATATTTTTAAAATGATCAGTCACAATAGCAAAATTTAAGACAAGTAGACTTCATTGTTCACCAATCCTATTGACCAAAATTAACATGATAAAATAATCTGGCTATGATAGATTGTAAAAATGATCTCAATGTTTTGCAATTTCTCCCATGATGAGGTGTAGTTTATTTTTCCACCCCTTAGATTTAGTCTTGGCCATGTCAGTTGCTTTGGCTAAAGGGACATTAGCAAATGTTCCCAAACACAGGCATGAAAAATACTCATGCAATGGGACTTGCTGTCTTGCTGTTCTTGGGAATCCATTGGCCACCAACAGCATGCCAACTGATGAATACAAATGGCCCAGTTATTTCCATCATCCCGTCTAACAGCCAGCCAACTGCCAGACAAGTGAATGAGAACCCTGTGAAACTGGAGCACCATGTTCAACATAGATGAACCACCCCAGCTGAGCCTTGCCTAAATTGCTGTTCCATGAAATGGTGGGGGAAAAAATGGTTGTTGCTTTAAGCCCTTAAGTTTTAGAATAGTTTGTTATGCAGAACAAGCTAACCCATACATTGATGTTAGTGGGAATGTGGAAAAGCAAGCGCTGTTGTATACCAGTGGTACAAGTGTAGTTAGATGGCAATTTGACAACACCTAGTAAATTTTTAAACATGCACATCTTTTGGCAGTAATTCCACCTCTAGTAGTTTATCTTATAAAAAAAGATTTACACATCCTCATTAAAATAAAAAGTGTTTCTGGAAGCATTGTTTATAATAAGAAAAAATTAGAGACTACTTCAATATCCATCAGTAGAGACAGGCCAGATAAGCAATGGTATAACCCTGAAATGGAATTCAGTGAAGAATTTTAATGAATGGAGTGGATCTACACAGTGGATATTAATCAATACTAAGCATCCTCTCTCAAATTTTTCTAGAAATAAAATACTTACTCCTGACAACCTAGATTCAGCCTAACATGCATGGTACCTGGTCCCCATGGCCGCAATAACCGGTTCAAGGGTAGGCATGTGACTTTCCCTAAATTTTTGTGACAGGGGCTGTCAGAGACTATGTATCTTGTCTAGTGATGAGTTGTAGAGCTGTCACAGCAGATCCGGTCTTGTGGAGGTCCACAGCCTGAGGGAACGGAACCAACACGCCCAGAGAAGCTCAGATGAGATAAGAGGAAATTGTCCACCTGCCCCTTCCTTGGCTTAGTTACATGGCCAATACTTTCCCCTCTTTTTATTAGGCCAGTAAGAGCTGGGTTTCTTTCACAAGCAAACAAAGAATCATAAACTCAGTCCACACATGTGATATTACATAAAAGTGTCCAAAGGATTTAACTGTAGAAGACGTTTTGTTTCTTATGATGAGTGGTGGGTATCTGTTACCTGATGTATGCTATTTTATTGTGTAATTGTGAATGTCTTCCATGTTACATAATAAATAGTTTTAAGTTAAATACATTTTTTAGAGGACTATAGAGGCCACAGTGGATGCATAGGGGAGAGATGAATTCTGTTCTCTGGTTCAATGTCTGTCTGAGAATCTGACTTGATGATCTCACCTAAACAGAGGGAAAGAGAACTTGAGAAGAAGCTGCCGGGCAGGGAGAGAGGGCAGCAGGGGGCACTCTCACTACCTCCAGGGATGCGTGAAATTTCCGGGGCGTCAAGCAGACCAGGGAAAGTAGCCAGGCCTTAGCGTCTTGCTGGTGCACCATAAAGAAAACTGCCTTCTGAACGAGGGCCCCTCAGCACAGAGGCTGTGGGTTTACTGCCCAGGGTAGGAGTTCGGAGGAGAGGAGGACCTGGAAGAAGCAAGCCACAACCCACCACGGGCCCTCCAAAGCACTCCCACCTGGCCCACGAGAGAGGTCAGAGAATTTGAATTCAATGACCTGCAGAGAAGCACCAGAGAGAAAAAACTACGACCGTGGCCGAGTAACAGGATATTTGCCCCTTTCCTTCTCCCTTCTCCACACTTCCAAGCTCCCAACACACACAGAGCAGGAGCCTCCTTACAGAAGGAGGGGAGAGGGGCTGTATGTAAGGCTGGAGTGTCCCTCCTCCTCCTCCATGACTAGTGGATAGGGTCCCTGCCCACGCCTTCGGGGAGGGGAACAGAAGGGGTAAGAGTTAAACTAAGATTGAGGCTTTACAGCAAATTGACTTTTCTACATTCTTAGTTTTCAAAACAAGTTAGATTTTAACAACTAAGAGATCATTAAAGAGCAAGACAGGGAGATTTAAGAGAGCATAGTTCAAACTGTACATGGAGAGAGACAAAACCGTTTCGTGTTTACGTCCCAGTGAATTAAGACTGCTCAGTGAACTGGCTCCTCCACAGTCTCAGGCTGCATGTTAGGTACAGACAGAACTGGGCTGCTGGAGCAGAAGCCCAGTCCTTCCCTCTGCTCCCCAACTCTCCCCCTCTGCCATGGAAACAGCAGGTCTGAGGAACACAGACACGCAGCTCTCCTCCCAGTACCACCTCTCAGAGAGGCGCTGTGCAAATCTCTCTGATCCTTACAGTGACTCTGCAGATGGTTATTACCCGTGTTTTACAGATGAAGAACCAGATCTTCCGAGTGGTTGGGGACTGACCCAAGGTCACAGAGCCGGCTAGTGGTCTCTCTGGAATGTGAACCCAGGTCTACCTGCCTGTGCAGCCCAGGCCATGCCTGAGCACTCGCCTGAACTCTCACCTGAGCCCCTCAGAACCCCCCGCTCTCTCCACTGCTCCCAGAACACAAGAACTGTCTCTTCCCCTGTTTTTGGTGGCCCATTGCCCACCTTCATCACGGATTTGTCAAGGCCCGCCTCTTGCATAACGCTTCTTCCCACGGATCCACACTGATCTTTCTGCTTTCACATCTCCAGTGTCTCAAGCCCCTGAATCCAGCACGTGTGTGTGATAATGGAAGGGCAGAGGAAACACCTCTCCAGGAACCCCTGACGCTAAAAAACAGCCTCCAGCTCAGCCTGATGGAGGAAGTGGGGTGGATCAGCTAGAAAGGATGTTGACCCCCACGGGTCAGACAGAGGAGGGGCCCTGTGGTCAGAGGGAAGTGAAAACAGGCAGTGCCTGGAAGAGATTGTTCATGCTTTCAAGCAGGGCCAAGCTCTGCAAGTGACGGGAGAGCGCGTGCTGGGCCTCGGGGCGCGCAGCAAAGTCGAGCCCCCCACGGGACGCGGTCCTTGCGCCCTTGAACAGTCTACGGTTCCGCCAAGGCCCCGGTGACACAGCCCAGAAAGAAAAGAGCTGGGAAGGAGAGGCCGCTCTTCCCCTTTTCTGATTCCCCTGAGTGGTGTTAGTGGAACAGGATGCAGCACCCACTTGGGAAGAGGAAGGCCTCCCTTCCGCTGCAAACGTGGAGTCTCAGCCGCTCAGAAAGAGCTCCTGAGCCAGCGCCGGCTGCAGAGGAGGCTCGCGGCGTCCGCTGGTTCGCGGACGTAGACCTAAAACCTTCTATCCTTGAAGGTTTTAGGTGACTCCGTCTCTTTCCGAGTAGGACGTGCATCTTGCAGGGTCTCTATGCTGTATTTTTGGAGATGGTTGGACTCCTCTGGAGGAGGAGGACTCTGGGAGGATTCCAGCACACCCGTTTCCATGCCCATGCGCAGCTCTGCTCCCCGCCTGGGAAATTCTGGGAAAGCCAGCCCGGAAACCGGAGTTCCAGTTTTCCCCTGGTCAGATAGTGCTCCTCTTGACATAGGGTGTTGTCTTATGCTTGGTCATATTGCTCAATAATAAGATAAAAGCAGGTTCTAGGGTCTGGGGGAGGGGATGGAAAGGTCAAGTGTGGGGAGTCAGGCACCCTCCCAGGCTGCGCAAAACCTTAACTGAGGCCAGGTGAATGGGGCTTTGCCTCAAGGTACCAATATTGAGCTGATAGGGAATAATGCTTTTTAATAATGATTTTTTAAGTTTAGCACCTAGTGGTCAAGAACCACTAATTCTTACAGGAAATTCTCAGAAGCCGTGCATTGCTAATAACACTTATCTGTGAACCCTACCATCATTTACAAAGTTGATAAGAGATCCACTCTTGCTTGGCCTTGAGCCGCTGGTTACAGTTGTGCTGTTGTCCTAAGCAAAGTTTTTTAGCTGTATATCTTTTATGCCTAAATTAAAAAAGAAATCCATCTCGAGACTTCCAGAAGGATGCGTAAGGCTTCCTTTTATCACTTGGAATTTCTGGCCCTTTTCCCTCGATATTTTCCAATCTGAGTGGATTGTCCCATTTCTGTTTTGCATTCTAATGGATGTCCCTTGTTTCTCTTCTACCTCCCCTTCCTTTGTATCCTGATCGATTTGTTCAAATCCCCTCCACTGGACTCGCTTTTTCCTCTACAGTGGACCCACTGGCGGGAGGTCTCATGAACTGTGTACAGAAAGAATCAGGGTCTTCCTCCCCCCCTCCTCCCACTGTGGGGGATTTCAGGACCCACATGGAGGATCCATCCTCCATCCCAGAGCTCCACAACCCCAGTGACCTTCACCTTCACCCCCTTCAGCATCGGTACCTCCACCACACCCTACATGTTATGGTCACCCTGACCTACTTCACCTTTGAAACCCCTTCTGATCCATTTCCCTGTCATCCCAGTCGTTCCTCTCTTTGTTCCAAGCCTAACAGCTCTCTACAGATCTCATTTCCTCCATACGTCTCCACTAAACTCCTGAGTCATAATCTCAGCAACACTCGGCCCTCTTGTCTACCCTCACTCCTGCTGCTGCTTTGAACAAATCCTGCAGTCTCATCTCTCTCGACATGGGAGCTGCTGAATCTGCAAGCCTGAAGGTGGAAGCTTTTGGCAGTGCAGAGTGACAGGACTCAATTCAGTACTCAAATTCACCCCTGTTTACTTCTTACCCCTTCCTCACCCCCCACGATCTCCGCTCAGGACTTGACTCCTCTCTGATTTTACAAAGAACAGACGTAACCCCCTCAGCTTCCCCACCCTCTCACCCTCATTTCTCCCAAACTCCACCCCAAAATATCTTCCCCACCCCATCTCCCACCCACCTTCCCACTGGGTTTTCTCCTCCTTCAAGGCCTCACACAATCACCAGCACTTCCTGGCACTCTTCTTGTTCCAAAGTAAGTGCTCAGTAAATGTCAGCCAGTATTGTGTTTATCCCAGGCCCTGCCCCTTCACATGAAGTCCATCACTCTGCCTTCTGCCAGAACAATATTGTTTATGCTTCCCATTATTGCACTGAACACACCATTACAATTATGTGTCCACACACCTTTCCTCCTA